>NC_069501.1:755300239-755557739 GCF_027579735.1 Bombina bombina | reverse complement strand
CAAACGGAACACCCTGTAAAACGTTAAGAACTAAGTTTAAACTCCATGGTGGAGCAACAGCTTTAAACACAGGCTTGATCCTAGCTAAAGCCTGACAAAAGGACTGGACGTCTGGATTTTCTGACAGACGTCTGTGTAACAAGATGGACAGAGCTGAAATCTGTCCCTTTAATGAACTAGCTGATAAACCCTTTTCTAAACCTTCTTGTAGAAAAGACAATATCCTAGCGATCCTAACCTTACTCCAGGAGTAACCTTTGGATTCGCACCAGTATAGGTATTTCCGCCATATTTTATGGTAAATCCTTCTGGTAACAGGCTTCCTAGCCTGAATCAGGGTATCAATAACCGACTCAGAAAAACCACGTTTTGATAAAATCAAGCGTTCAATTTCCAAGCAGTCAGCTTCAGAGAAGTTAGATTTTGATGTTTGAATGGACCCTGTATCAGAAGGTCCTGTCTTAGAGGTAGAGACCAAGGCGGACAGGATGACATGTCCACTAGATCTGCATACCAAGTCCTGCGTGGCCAAGCAGGTGCTATTAGAATTACTGATGCTCTCTCCTGTTTGATTTTGGCAATCAATCGAGGAAGCAGCGGGAAGGGTGGAAACACATAAGCCATCCTGAAGTTCCAAGGTGCTGTCAAAGCATCTATCAGAACTGCTCCCGGATCCCTGGATCTGGACCCGTAGCGAGGAAGTTTGGCGTTCTGGCGAGACGCCATGAGATCTATCTCTGGTTTGCCCCAACGTCGAAGTATTTGGGCAAAGACCTCCGGATGAAGTTCCCACTCCCCCGGATGAAGAGTCTGGCGACTCAAGAAATCCGCCTCCCAGTTCTCCACTCCCGGGATGTGGATTGCTGACAGGTGGCAAGAGTGAGACTCTGCCCAGCGAATTATCTTTGATACTTCCATCATTGCTAGGGAGCTTCTTGTCCCTCCCTGATGGTTGATGTAAGCTACAGTCGTGATGTTGTCCGACTGAAACCTGATGAACCCCCGAGTTATTAACTGGGGCCAAGCCAGAAGGGCATTGAGAACTGCTCTCAATTCCAGAATGTTTATTGGAAGGAGACTCTCCTCCTGATTCCATAGTCCCTGAGCCTTCAGAGAATTCCAGACAGCGCCCCAACCTAGTAGGCTGGCGTCTGTTGTTACAATTGTCCAGTCTGGCCTGCTGAATGGCATCCCCCTGGACAGGTGTGGCCGATAAAGCCACCATAGAAGAGAATTTCTGGTCTCTTGATTCAGATTCAGAGTAGGGGACAAATCTGAGTAATCCCCATTCCACTGACTTAGCATGCATAATTGCAGCGGTCTGAGGTGTAGGCGTGCAAAAGGTACTATGTCCATTGCCGCTACCATTAAGCCGATCACCTCCATGCATTGAGCTACTGACGGGTGTTGAATGGAATGAAGGACGCGGCATGCATTTTGAAGTTTTGTTAACCTGTCTTCTGTCAGGTAAATCTTCATCTCTACAGAATCTATAAGAGTCCCCAAGAATGGAACTCTTGTGAGAGGAAAGAGAGAACTCTTCTTTTCGTTCACTTTCCATCCATGCGACCTTAGAAATGCCAGAACTAACTCTGTATGAGACTTGGCAGTTTGAAAGCTTGAAGCTTGTATTAGAATGTCGTCTAGGTACGGAGCTACCGAAATCCCTCGCGGTCTTAGTACCGCTAGAAGGGCACCCAGAACCTTTGTGAAGATTCTTGGAGCCGTAGCCAATCCGAATGGAAGAGCTACAAACTGGTAGTGCCTGTCTAAGAAGGCAAACCTTAGATACCGGTGATGATCTTTGTGGATCGGTATGTGAAGGTAAGCATCCTTTAAATCCACTGTGGTCATGTACTGACCCTCTTGGATCATGGGTAAGATTGTCCGAATAGTTTCCATTTTGAACGATGGAACTCTTAGGAATTTGTTTAGAGTCTTTAAATCTAAGATTGGCCTGAAAGTTCCCTCTTTTTTGGGAACCACAAACAGGTTTGAGTAGAACCCTTGTCCTTGTTCCGACCACGGAACCGGATGGATCACTCCCATTGTTAACAGATCTTGTACGCAGCGTAGAAACGCTTCTTTCTTTATCTGGTTTGTTGACAACCTTGACAGATGAAATCTCCCTCTTGGGGGAGATAATTTGAAGTCTAGAAGGTATCCCTGAGATATGATCTCTAGTGCCCAGGGATCCTGAACATCTCTTGCCCAGGCCTGGGCGAAGAGAGAGAGTCTGCCCCCTACTAGATCCGGTCCCGGATCGGGGGCTCTCGGTTCATGCTGTCTTTGGGGCAGCAGCAGGTTTCCTGGCCTGCTTGCTTTTGTTCCAGGACTGGTTAGGCTTCCAGCCTTGCCTGTAACGAGCAACAGCTCCTTCCTGTTTTGGTGCAGTGGAGGTTGATGCTGCTCCTGTTTTGAAATTCCGAAAGGGACGAAAATTAGACTGTCTAGCCTTAGCTTTGGCCTTGTCTTGAGGTAGGGCGTGGCCCTTACCTCCCGTAATGTCAGCGATAATTTCTTTCAAACCGGGCCCGAATAAGGACTGCCCCTTGAAAGGTATATTAAGTAATTTGGACTTAGAAGTAACATCAGCTGACCAGGATTTTAGCCACAGTGCCCTGCGTGCCTGTATGGCGAATCCTGAGTTCTTAGCCGTAAGTTTGGTTAAATGTACTACGGCCTCCGAAATGAAAGAATTAGCTAGTTTAAGGACTCTAAGCCTGTCCGTAATGTCGTCTAGCGTAGAGGAACTAAGGTTCTCTTCAAGCGACTCAATCCAAAATGCTGCCGCAGCCGTAATCGGCGCGATACATGCAAGGGGTTGTAATATAAAACCTTGTTGAACAAACATTTTCTTAAGGTAACCCTCTAATTTTTTATCCATTGGATCTGAGAAAGCACAGCTATCCTCCACCGGGATAGTGGTACGCTTAGCTAAAGTAGAAACTGCTCCCTCCACCTTGGGGACCGTTTGCCATAAGTCCCGAGTGGTGGCGTCTATTGGAAACATCTTTCTAAATATTGGAGGGGGTGAGAACGGCACACCGGGTCTATCCCACTCCTTAGTAACAATTTCAGTTAGTCTCTTAGGTATAGGAAAAACGTCAGTACTCGCCGGTACCGCAAAGTATTTATCCAACCTACACAGTTTCTCTGGTATTGCAACGGTGTTACAATCGTTGAGAGCTGCTAAGACCTCCCCTAGTAGTACACGGAGGTTCTCCAATTTAAATTTAAAATTTGAAATATCTGAGTCCAATCTGTTTGGATCAGAACCGTCACCCACAGAATGAAGCTCTCCGTCCTCATGCTCTGCGAGCTGTGACGCAGTATCAGACATGGCCCTAGCATTGTCAGCGCACTCTGTTCTCACCCCAGAGTGATCACGCTTGCCTCTTAGTTCTGGTAATTTAGACAAAACTTCAGTCATAACAGTAGCCATATCTTGTAATGTTATCTGTAATGGCCGCTCAGATGTACTAGGCGCCAAAATATCACGCACCTCCCGGGCGGGAGATGCAGGTACTGTCGCGTGAGGCGAGTTAGTCGGCATAACTCTCCCCTCGCTGTTTGGTGAAATTTGTTCACATTGTACAGATTGACTTTTATTTAAAGTAGCATCAATACAGTTAGTACATAAATTTCTATTGGGCTCCACCTTGGCATTGGAACAAATGACACAGATATCTTCCTCTGAGTCAGACATGTTTAACACACTAGCAAAAAAACTTACAACTTGGTTATAATCTTTTTTAGCAAAAAAACGCACTGTGCCTCAAAGAGGTACTAACGATTAAATGACAGTTGAAATAATGAACTGAAAAACAGTTATAGCATCAAACTTTAAAACAACACAACTTTTAGCAAAGGTTTGTTCCCATTAGTAAAAAACAACACTAATTAAATTTGTACATAAGAAAACAAAACAACTTTTTTTTTTTTTTTTTTTTTTTTTTTTTTTTTTTTTTATTCACAGTCACTATAAGAATTCTCACAGCTCTGCTGAGAGAATTTACCTCCCTTCAAAGAAGTTTGAAGACCCCTGAGATCTGTCAGAGATGAACCGGATCATGCAGGAAATATAAAAGTAGCTGACTGGAATTTTTTGATGCGTAGCAAAGAGCGCCAAAAACGGCCCCTCCCTCTCCCACACAGCAGTGAAGAGAAACGAAACTGTCACAATTAAAGCAAAAAACTGCCAAGTGGAAAATAATGCCCAAATATTTATTCACACAGTACCTCAGCAATGTAAACGATTCTACATTCCAGCAAAAACGTTTAACATGAGAATAGTTATTAAAAGGATTAGTGACCTTTAACACAGTAGTTCCGGTGAAATACCATCCCCAGAATACTGAAGTGTATACATACATGTCATTTTAACGGTATGGCAGGCTTTTCTCATCAATTCCATTCAGAAAATAAAAACTGCCACATACCTCAATGCAGATTCATCTGCCCGCTGTCCCCTGATCTGAAGCCTTTACCTCCCTCAGATGGTCGAGAACAGCAATATGATCTTAACGACTCCGGTTAAAATCATAGTAAAAAATCTCTGTCAGATTCTTCCTCAAACTCTGCCAGAGAAGTAATAACACGCTCCGGTGCTATTTTAAAATAACAAACTTTTGATTGAAGTCATAAAAACTAAGTATAATCACCATAGTCCTCTCACACATCCTATCTAGTCGTTGGGTGCAAGAGAATGACTGGGACTGACGTAGAGGGGAGGAGCTATATGCAGCTCTGCTGGGTGAATCCTCTTGCATTTCCTGTTGGGGAGGAGTTATATCCCAGAAGTAATGATGACCCGTGGACTGATCACACATAACAGAAGAAAGTGTGTTTTTTTCCATTTTTCCTCATATTTTATAAAAAAATTTATAGTAAATTATAAGATATGATGAAAATAATGGTATCTTTAGAAAGTCCATTTAGTGGCGAGAAGAACGGTATATAATATGTGTGGGTACAGTAAATGAGTAAGAAGAAAATTACAGCTAAACACAAACACCGCAAAAATGTAAAAATAGCCTTGGTCCCAAACGGACAGAAAATGGAAAAGTGCTGTGGTCATTAAGGGCTTAATGTATTTATATTGTGTTTGGTGCAACTTTTTTTTTTTAGATGTTGAGGGCATTTACAAGGTATTAGATCACAGTTTACAGTCGTCATGCCAAACGGATGCCAAGTATTTAATGTGCGACCGTTATGTGACCAAAGACTCTTTACCAGCAACAATTTAAACAATAGGATATTGCATTATGAGTAGTTATTAAATGTTTCATAATCATTACACCTTACTATTTTTAAAAGCAATAGGATTTTTTTTAACACAGATTCTGCACTTTAAAAGCCAATTTTAATTTAACAGTAGTACATTTCAAATCTGAATAGACACTTTTTTGCAGCATACATAAATGTGTAAAAATTGATCTATTAATATGACATCATGGATTCTGTGGTAACTCTGGACTCACCGAGCAAGTCATAGGTTGCAAGTCAAAGGGACACTCAAGACAAAATTAAACTTTCATAATCCAGATAGAGCAGGCGATTTTAAAGTGAATGTAAATTTAGATGCTAAAGTGCCAGGTTTTTAAAAATTTGATTAAAAACAGGGGCACTTTAATTCATCAAAATTTACATTTCACTCGTGTTGTGAAAAAATACTTACCTTTTAAACTTGACAGCTGCTCCAGCTTCCTCCGCCCGTCGCATAGCCTCTTCCTGGGTCTAAAATGAGGAATCCGGCTTCCTCCAATCATGGCGTTGAATCAGACACTGATTCCCCTGGGGGGGAATCCGTGATTGGAGGATGATCGATCCATCATTTCTGACGTCAGAAATGGCTTGTGACGACCGGGTGAAATGTAAATTTTGATGAATTAAAGTGCCCCTGTTTTTAATCGAATTTTAAAAAAACGGCACTTTAGCATCAAAATTTACATTCACTTTAAACAACTTTCCAATTTACTTCCACAGCAATTCCTATCCCCCGACGCCCGAGACATGCAGTTCTGTAGGCCGGGCATGTGGGGTTTTTTTACATTTAGCCCTGCTGCGGGAAAGCAGACCGCAGCAGGACTAAAGATTTTTTTTCTATTGTCATTTTAATCTTCTAATCTCCTGTCACTTTGAAGCCCTCCTATCTCAGATACATAAGCCGGTGGGTGTCAGTGTAGGAATTGAAGGGTAAATATGCAGGTTTAACGGGGATGAGAGGAGTTCAACTCTATGGTCCCCAGAGTTGGCTTATATGTTGCAGCACTTAGACACTTTCCAGCTCCAATCTCCACAACCATCTACCGTAATGTCCTTTTCTTTTCCTCCTGCAGCTCCCTGTGCTTAACCCCCCCTCTTCCTGTCAGTGAGGTGTATTCTAGTAAGATCCCGGCGATCGTGTTTGTGTGTGTGCCGGGTCCGCCCCCTCCCTATCCTCCAGAGTAGGACAAGTTAACAAAACTTGCTCGGGAGTATCGAAGAACTCCTCTGTGTTGCTGTCGGGCTTTTCCTTTCATGCCTGCCAGCGCCCCCAGGTTGCAGGACCCTATGAGGCTTCCACCCAGCCCGACTGATGGCACATGACAGCAACACAGAGAAATTCTTCAATGCGCCCAAGGATGTTTTGTCAACTTGTCCTGTTCCCCGGTGGTGTGAGTGTCACTAGCTAAGCTCTGGAGGATAGGGACCCGGCACACACACACACACACGATCGCTGGGATCTCACTAGAATACACCTCACTGACAGAAAGAGAGGGGTTGAGCACAAGGAGCTGCAGGAGGAAAAGGAAAGGACATTACGGTAGATGGTTGTGGAGATTGGAGCTGGAAAGTGTCTTGTAACAAACATTGTCTGTCTAAGCGCTGCAACATATAAGACAACTCTGGCGACCATGGAGTTAAACTCCTCTCATCCCCATTAAACCTGCATATTTACCAATTCCTTTAAATTTCAATTCCTACACTGACACCCACCGGCTTATGTATTTGAGATAGGAGGGCTGTCAGCGGTTACCCTGAGTGTATATCACATTTTATTCCAGCCTATAATGCATTCAGTTGTTTATTTAATGTGTAGTAAAAACAAAATTTATGCTTACCTGATAAATTTATTTCTCTTGTGGTGTATCCAGTCCACGGATTCATCCATTACTTGTGGGATATTCTCCTTCCCAAAAGGAAGCTGCAAGAGGATCACCCACAGCAGAGCTGTCTATATAGCTCCTCCCCTAACTGCCACCTCCCAGTCATTCGACTGAAGACAAGCAAGAGAAAGGAGAAACTATAGGGTGTAGTGGTGACTGTAGTTTAAAAATAAAAAACACCTGCCTTAAAATGACAGGGCGGGCCGTGGACTGGATACACCACAAGAGACATAAATTTATCAGGCAAGCATACATTTTGTTTTCTCTTGTAAGGTGTATCCAGTCCACGGATTCATCCATTACTTGTGGGATACCAATACCAAAGCTATAGGACGCGGATGAAGGGAGGGACAAGGCAGGCGCTTAAACGGAAGGCACCACTGCCTGCAAGACCTTTCTCCCAAAAATAGCCTCCGAAGAAGCAAAAGTATCAAATATGTAGAATTTAGAAAAAGTATGAAGCGAAGACCAAGTCGCTGCATTACAAATCTGTTCAACAGAAGCCTCATTTTTAAAAGCCCATGTGGAAGCCACTGCTTTAGTGGAATGAGCTGTAATTCTTTCAGGAGGCTGCTGGCCAGCAATCTTATAAGCTAAGCGGATTATACTTCTTAACCAAAAAGAAAGAGAAGTTTCTGAAGCCTTTTGGCCTCTCCTCTGTCCAGAGTAGACAAACAATGCAGATGTTTGACGAAAATCTTTAGTAGCTTGTAAATAAAACTTTAACGAACGAACCACGTCAAGATTGTGTAATAGACGTTCCTTCTTTGAAGAAGGATTAGGACACAGTGACGGAACAACAATCTCCTGATTGATATTCTTATTAGATACCACCTTAGGAAGAAACCCAGGTTTGGTACGCAATACTACCTTATCTGCATGGAAGATCAGATAAGGGGAATCACACTGCAAGGCAGATAACTCTGAAACTCTTCGAGCCGAAGAGATAGCTACCAAAAACAGAACTTTCCAAGATAAAAGCTTGATATCTATGGAATGCAGAGGTTCAAACGGAACCCCTTGAAGAACTTTAAGAACTAAATTTAAACTCCATGGCGGAGCAACAGGTTTAAACACAGGCTTGATTCTAACTAAAGCCTGACAAAACGCCTGAATGTATGGAACATCCGCCAGACGCTTGTGCAAAAGAATAGACAGAGCAGAAATCTGTCCCTTTAAGGAACTAGCTGACAATCCCTTCTCCAATTCTTCTTGGAGAAAAGATAATATCCTGAGAATCCTGACTTTACTCCATGAGTAACCCTTGGATTCACACCAATGAAGATATTTACACCATATCTTATGATAGATTTTCCTGGTGACAGGCTTTCGAGCCTGAATTAAGGTATCAATGACCGACTCGGAAAAATCACACTTTGATAAAATCAAGCGTTCAATCTCCAAGCAGTCATATGCAGAGAAATTAGATTTGGATGTTTGAAGGGACCTTGAAGTAGAAGGTCCTGCCTCAGCGGCAGAGTCCATGGTTGAAAGGATGACATGTCCACCAGATCTGCATACCAAGTCCTGCGTGGCCACGCAGGAGCTATCAAAATCACCAAAGCTCTCTCCTGCTTGATCTTGGCAATCAGACGAGGGAGCAGAGGAAATGGTGGAAACACATAAGCCAGGCTGAAGGACCAGGGCGCTGCTAGAGCATCTATCAGCATTGTCTGGGGATCCCTTGACCTGGACCCGTAACAAGGAAGTTTGGAATTCTAACGAGACGCCATGAGATCCAGTTCTGGTTTGTCCCATAGTTGAATCAGCTGGGCAAATACCTCCCCCGGATGAAAAGTCTGCCGACTTAGAAAATCCGCCTCCCAGTTCTCTGCTCCTGGGATATGGATAGCTGAGAGATGGCAAGAGTGAACCTCTGCCCATAGAATTATCTTTGAAACCTCCAACATTGCCAAGGGGCTCCTTGTTCCCCCCTGATGGTTGATATAGGCTACAGTCGTGATGTTGTCCGACTGAAAATTAACCTGACCGCAGCTAGCTGAGGCCAAGCCTGAAGAGCATTGAATATCGCTCTTAGTTCCAGTATGTTTATCGGAAGGAGTGCCTCCTCCTGAGTCCACGAGCCCTGAGCCTTCAGGGAGTTCCAGACTGCACTCAAGCCCAGAAGGCTGGCATCTGTCGTTACTATAGTCCAATCTGGCCTGCGGAAGCTCATCCCCTTGGACAGATGGACCCGAGATAGCCACCAGAGAAGAGAATCCCTGGTTTCTTGATCCAGATTTAGTAGAGGGGACAAATCTGTGTAATCCCCATTCCACAGACTGAGCATGCAAAGTTGCAGCGGTCTGAGATGTAGGCGGGCAAACGGTACTATGTCCATTGCCGCTACCATTAAACCGATTACTTCCATACACTGAGCCACTGAAGGATGAGAAGTGGAATAAAGAACACGGCAAGAGTCTAGAAGTTTTGACAATCTGGCCTTCGTTAGGTAAATCTTCATTTCTACCGAATCTATCAGAGTCCCTAGGAATGAAACTTTTGTTAGAGGTGATAGAGAACTCTTTTCTTCGTTCACCTTCCACCCATGGGACCTCAGAAATCCCAGAACAATGTCCGTATGGGACCTGGCGATTTGAAAAGTCGACGCCTGTATCAGAATGTCGTCTAAGTAAGGGGCTACTGCTATACCCCGCGGCCTTAGGACCGCTAGGAGGGACCCTAGAACCTTTGTAAAGATTCTTGGTGCCGTGGCCAACCCGAAGGGAAGAGCCACAAACTGGTAGTGCCTGTCTAGAAAGGCAAACCTGAGAAAACGATGATGATCTTTGTGTATCGGGATGTAAAGATAAGCATCCTTTAAGTCTACGATAGTCATATATTGACCCTCCTGGATCATAGGAAGGATGGTTCGAATAGTCTCCATCTTGAAGGATGGGACTCTGAGAAATTTGTTTAAGATCTTGAGAGCTAAGATTGGTCTGAATGTTCCCTCTTTCTTGGGAACTACAAACAGATTTGAATAGAAGCCCTGCCCCTGTTCCTTATGCGGAACTGGGTGGATCACTCCCATAACTAGGAGGTCTTGAACACAATGAAAGAATGCCTCTCTCTTTATCTGGTTTGCAGATAAATGTGAGAGATTAAATCTCCCTTTTGGGGGAGAGGTTTTGAATTCCAGAAGATAACCCTTGGACACAATTTCCAATGCCCAGGGATCCTGGACATCTCTTGCCCAAGCCTGGGCGAAGAGAGATAGTCTGCCCCCTACTAGATCCGTTTCCGGATCGGGGGCTGCTCCTTCATGCTGTCTTAGAGGCAGCAGCAGGCTTTTTGGCCTGTTTCCCCTTGTTCCAAGCCTGGTTAGGTCTCCAGACCGGCTTAGACTGGGCAAAAGTTCCCTCTTGTTTTGTGTTAGAGGAAGTTGAAGCTGCGCCACTCTTGAAGTTTTCGAAAGGGCCAAAAACTAGACTGTTTGGTCCTTAATTTGTTGGACCTATCTTGAGGAAGGGCGTGACCTTTTCCTCCAGTGATGTCAGAAATGATCTCCTTCAGTCCAGGCCCGAATAGGGTCTGTCCTTTGAAGGGAAAGTTGAGAAGTTTAGACTTTGAAGTCAGGTCAGCTGACCAGGATTTAAGCCATATTGCCCTACGCGCCTGAATAGCAAAACCTGAATTTTTAGCCGTTAGCTTAGTCAAATGAACAACGGCGTCAGAAACAAATGAATTGGCTAGCTTAAGAGCCTTAAGCTTGTCAATAATATCTTCCAACGGGGTTTCAACCTGTAGAGCCTCCTCTAGAGACTCAAACCAGAAAGCCGCAGCAGCAGTGACTGGGGCAATGCATGCAAGAGGCTGGAGAATAAAACCTTGTTGAAATTTTTTTTTCTTAAGGTAACCCTCTAATTTTTTATCCATTGGATCTAGAAAAGCACAACTGTCCTCGACAGGGATAGTGGTACGCTTAGCTAGAGTAGAAACTGCTCTCTCCACCTTAGGGACCGTCTGCCATAAGTCCCGTGTAGCGGCGTCTATAGGAAACATCTTTTTAAAAACAGGAGGGGGAGAGAACGGTACACCTGGTCTATCCCATTCCTTAGTAATAATTTCAGAAAACCTCTTAGGGATTGGAAAAACATCAGTGTAAGTAGGTACTGCATTATCCAATCTACATAATTTCTCTGGGACTACAATAGTGTCACAGTCGTCCAGAGTTACTAAGACCTACCTCCCTGAGCAATATGCAGAGGTGCTCAAGTTTAAATTTAAATGTAGACATATCAGAATCAGGTTGAAGTATCTTCCCTGAATCAGAAAAATCACCCACAGATTGAAGCTCCCCTGCTTCAGTACATTGTGAGGGTGTATCAGACATAGCCACTAAAGCGTCAGAGAGCTCTGTATTTATTATAGTCCCAGAGCTGTCTCGCTTTCCTTGCAATCCGGGCAGTTTAGATAATACCTCTGTAAGGGTATGATTCATAACTGCCGCCATGTCTTGCAAGGTATACGCAATGGGCGCGCTAGATGTACTTGGCGTCCCCTGAGCGGGATTTATAGGTTCTGACACGTGGGGAGAGTTAGACGGCATAACTTCCTCCTTGTCAATTTCTTCTGGTGATAAATTTTTTAAAGCTAGAATATGGTCTTTGTAATCTATAGTAAAATCAGTGCATTTGGTACACATTCTAAGAGGGGGTTCCACAATGGCTTCTAAACATACTGAACAATGAGTTTCCTCTATGTCAGACATGTTTAAACAGACTAGTAATGAGACCAGCAAGCTTGGAAAAAACTTTAATAACTGAACAAGCAAAAAATAAAAACGGTACTGTGCCTTTAAGAGAAAAAAACAATCACAGAAACTGCAAAACAGTGAAAAAAGCAGTAAATTTTACGAAATTTTTACAGTGTGTATAATAGACTGAAATAGCATTGCACCCACTTGCAAATGGATGATTAACCCCTTGGTTTCAAAACCGGATCAAAAAAACGATCTAAACGTTTTTAAACAGTCACAACCAACTGCCACAGCTCTACTGTGGCTCCTACCAGCCCATACAACGACTTTGGAAGGCACAAAAACCCTTTAGAGAGGTCCTATATGTTCAGGGGACTCCTTCAGGGAAGCTGGATGTCTCAAGCTGCAAAAACTACTGCGCAATTTAGGCGCGAAAATAGGCCCCTCCCAACCTGTACTCACAGTGAGAGGGCCTTAGAAAACTATCCCTAAGCAAAATCTAGTCAGCCATGTGGAAAAACTGGGCCCCAGAATAAAGTTTTATCACCAATTTGTAATAAACGTTTATATACCTCAAGCAAACGTTATATCTATTCAATAATGAGAGTAAATAACAAAAATATTACCCTTTACAGCAAGCATGATACCAGTCGTTATTAAATCACTGTAATCAGGCTTACCTTAAATAAATCCGGTATTGTCAGCATTTTATAGCTTATCATCTCTCTAGAAAAATTTATAACTGCACATACCTCAGAGCAGGAGACCCTGCACGCTATTCCTCCAGCTGAAGTTACCCATCTCTTCAGTTATGTGTGAGAACAGCAGTGGATCTTAGTTATAAACCGCTAAGATCATCAAAAAACCACAGGCAGACTCTTCTTCAACTTTCTGCCTGAGGCTAAAATAGTACAACTCCGGTACCATTTGAAAATAATAAACTTTTGATTGAAGATAAACTACATTAATGCACCACATCTCTCTAGCTACTTCCCTTGTCGAGAGCTGCAAGAGAATGACTGGGAGGTGGCAGTTAGGGGAGGAGCTATATAGACAGCTCTGCTGTTGGTGATCCTCTTGCAGCTTCCTGTTGGGAAGGAGAATATCCCACAAGTAATGGATGAATCCGTGGACTGGATACACCTTACAAGAGAAAGTATAGGATGATCCCAGCTGACATTTGTCCCATTACAATATACCTAGCTAGTTGTTATCATGCACATCTGTCACTTTTTTATTCTGTATGACCTCTCATATTTCCCATGTTACAAGATGAAAAACAGAATTTATGTTTACCTGATAAATTACTTTCTCCAACGGTGTGTCCGGGCCACGGCGTCATCCTTACTTGTGGGATATTCTCCTCCCCAACAGGAAATGGCAAAGAGCCCAGCAAAGCTGGTCACATGATCCCTCCTAGGCTCCGCCTTCCCCAGTCATTCGACCGACGTAAAGGAGGAATATTTGCATAGGAGAAATCATATGATACCGTGGTGACTGTAGTTAAAGAAAATAAATCATCAGACCTGATTAAAAAACCAGGGCGGGCCGTGGACCGGACACACCGTTGGAGAAAGTAATTTATCAGGTAAACATAAATTCTGTTTTCTCCAACATAGGTGTGTCCGGTCCACGGCGTCATCCTTACTTGTGGGAACCAATACCAAAGCTTTAGGACACGGATGAAGGGAGGGAGCAAATCAGGTCACCTAGATGGAAGGCACCACGGCTTGCAAAACCTTTCTCCCAAAAATAGCCTCAGAAGAAGCAAAAGTATCAAATTTGTAAAATTTAGTAAAAGTGTGCAGTGAAGACCAAGTCGCTGCCTTACATATCTGATCAACAGAAGCCTCGTTCTTGAAGGCCCATGTGGAAGCCACAGCCCTAGTAGAATGAGCTGTGATTCTTTCAGGAGGCTGCCGTCCGGCAGTCTCGTAAGCCAATCTGATGATGCTTTTAATCCAAAAAGAGAGAGAGGTAGAAGTTGCTTTTTGACCTCTCCTTTTACCAGAATAAACAACAAAAAAAGAAGATGTTTGTCTAAAATCCTTTGTAGCATCTAAATAGAATTTTAGAGCACGAACTACATCCAAATTGTGCAACAAACGTTCCTTCTTTGAAACTGGATTCGGACACAAAGAAGGCACGACTATCTCCTGGTGAATGTTTTTGTTAGAAACAACTTTCGGAAGAAAACCAGGTTTAGTACGTAAAACCACCTTATCTGCATGGAACACCAGATAAGGAGGAGAACACTGCAGAGCAGATAATTCTGAAACTCTTCTAGCAGAAGAAATTGCAACCAAAAACAAAACTTTCCAAGATAATAACTTAATATCAACGGAATGTAAGGGTTCAAACGGAACCCCCTGAAGAACTGAAAGAACTAAATTGAGACTCCAAGGAGGAGTCAAATGTTTGTAAACAGGCTTGATTCTAACCAGAGCCTGAACAAAGGCTTGAACATCTGGCACAGCTGCCAGCTTTTTGTGAAGTAACACAGACAAGGCAGAAATCTGTCCCTTCAAAGAACTTGCAGATAATCCTTTCTCCAAACCTTCTTGAAGAAAGGATAGAATCTTAGGAATTTTTACCTTGTCCCAAGGGAATCCTTTAGATTCACACCAACAGATATATTTTTTCCATATTTTGTGGTAGATTAACAAGAAGGTCTCGTCTCAAAGGTAGCTTCCATGGTGGAGCCGATGACATATTCACCAGGTCTGCATACCAAGTCCTGCGTGGCCACGCAGGAGCTATCAAGATCACCGATGCCCTCTCCTGATTGATCCTGGCTACCAGCCTGGGGATGAGAGGAAACGGCGGGAATACATAAGCTAGTTTGAAGGTCCAAGGTGCTACTAGTGCATCTACTAGAGTCGCCTTGGGATCCCTGGATCTGGACCCGTAGCAAGGAACCTTGAAGTTCTGACGAGAGGCCATCAGATCCATGTCTGGAATGCCCCACAATTGAGTAATTTGGGCAAAGATTTCCGGATGGAGTTCCCACTCCCCCGGATGAAATGTCTGACGACTCAGAAAATCCGCTTCCCAATTTTCCACTCCTGGGATGTGGATTGCAGACAAGTGGCAGGAGTGAGTCTCCGCCCATTGAATGATTTTGGTCACTTCTTCCATAGCCAGGGAACTCCTTGTTCCCCCCTGATGGTTGATGTACGCAACAGTCGTCATGTTGTCTGATTGAAACCGTATGAACTTGGCCTTTGCTAGCTGAGGCCAAGCCTTGAGAGCATTGAATATCGCTCTCAGTTCCAGAATATTTATCGGGAGAAGAGATTCTTCCCGAGACCAAAGACCCTGAGCTTTCAGGGGTCCCCAGACCGCGCCCCAGCCCACCAGACTGGCGTCGGTCGTGACAATGACCCACTCTGGTCTGCGGAAGCTCATCCCCTGTGACAGGTTGTCCAGGGACAGCCACCAACGGAGTGAATCTCTGGTCCTCTGATCTACTTGTATCGTCGGAGACAAGTCTGTATAGTCCCCATTCCACTGACTGAGCATGCACAGTTGTAATGGTCTTAGATGAATTTGCGCAAAAGGAACTATGTCCATTGCCGCTACCATCAAACCTATTACTTCCATGCACTGCGCTATGGAAGGAAGAGGAACAGAATGAAGTATTTGACAAGAGTTTAGAAGTTTTGATTTTCTGGCCTCTGTCAGAAAAATCCTCATTTCTAAGGAGTCTATTATTGTTCCCAAGAAGGGAACCCTTGTTGACGGAGATAGCGAACTTTTTTCTACGTTCACTTTCCACCCGTGAGATCTGAGAAAGGCCAGGACAATGTCCGTGTAAGCCTTTGCTTGTGGAAGGGACGACGCTTGAATCAGAATGTCGTCCAAGTAAGGTACTACTGCAATGCCCCTTGGTCTTAGCACCGCTAGAAGGGACCCTAGTACCTTTGTGAAAATTATTGGAGCAGTGGCTAATCCGAACGGAAGTGCCACAAACTGGTAATGCTTGTCCAGGAATGCGAACCTTAGGAACCGATGATGTTCCTTGTGGATAGGAATATGTAGATACGCATCCTTTAAATCCACCGTGGTCATGAATTGACCTTCCTGGATGGAAGGAAGAATTGTTCGAATGGTTTCCATTTTGAACGATGGAACCTTGAGAAACTTGTTTAGGATCTTGAGATCTAAGATTGGTCTGAATGTTCCCTCTTTTTTGGGAACTACGAACAGATTGGAGTAGAACCCCATCCCTTGTTCTCCTAATGGAACAGGATGAATCACTCCCATTTTTAACAGGTCTTCTACACAATGTAAGAATGCCTGTTTTTTTATGAGGTCTGAAGACAATTGAGACCTGTGGAACCTCCCCCTTGGGGGAAGCCCCTTGAATTCCAGAAGATAACCTTGGGAGACTATCTCTAGTGCCCAAGGATCCAGAACATCTCTTCCCCAATCCTGAGCGAAGAGAGAGAGTCTGCCCCCCACCAGATCCGGTCCCGGATCGGGGGCCAACATCTCATGCTGTCTTGGTAGCAGTGGCAGGTTTCTTGGCCTGCTTTCCTTTGTTCCAGCCTTGCATTGGCCTCCAGGCTGGCTTGGCTTGAGAAGTATTACCCTCTTGCTTAGAGGACGTAGCACTTGGGGCTGGTCCGTTTCTGCGAAAGGGACGAAAATTAGGTTTATTTTTGGCTTTGAAAGACCTATCCTGAGGAAGGGCGTGGCCCTTGCCCCCAGTGATATCAGAGATAATCTCTTTCAAGTCAGGGCCAAACAGCGTTTTCCCCTTGAAAGGAATGTTAAGCAATTTGTTCTTGGAAGACGCATCCGCTGACCAAGATTTTAGCCAAAGCGCTCTGCGCGCCACAATAGCAAAACCAGAATTTTTCGCCGCTAACCTAGCCAATTGCAAAGTGGCGTCTAGGGTGAAAGAATTAGCCAATTTGAGAGCATGAATTCTGTCCATAATCTCCTCATAAGAAGAAGAATTATTATTGAGCGCCTTTTCTAGTTCATCGAACCAGAAACACGCTGCTGTAGTGACAGGAACAATGCATGAAATTGGTTGTAGAAGGTAACCTTGCTGAACAAACATCTTTTTAAGCAAACCCTCTAATTTTTTATCCATAGGATCTTTGAAAGCACAACTATCTTCTATGGGTATAGTGGTGCGTTTGTTTAGAGTAGAAACCGCCCCCTCGACCTTGGGGACTGTCTGCCATAAGTCCTTTCTGGGGTCGACCATAGGAAACAATTTCTTAAATATGGGGGGAGGGACGAAAGGTATACCGGGCCTTTCCCATTCTTTATTTACAATGTCCGCCACCCGCTTGGGTATAGGAAAAGCTTCGGGGGGCCCCGGGACCTCTAGGAACTTGTCCATTTTACATAATTTCTCTGGAATGACCAAATTCTCACAATCATCCAGAGTAGATAACACCTCCTTAAGCAGAGCGCGGAGATGTTCCAATTTAAATTTAAATGTAATCACATCAGGTTCAGCTTGTTGAGAAATTTTCCCTGAATCTGAAATTTCTCCCTCAGACAAAACCTCCCTGGCCCCCTCAGACTGGTGTAGGGGCACTTCAGAACCAATATCATCAGCGTCCTCATGCTCTTCAGTATTTTCTAAAACAGAGCAGTCGCGCTTTCGCTGATAAGTGGGCATTTTGGCTAAAATGTTTTTGATAGAATTATCCATTACAGCCGTTAATTGTTGCATAGTAAGGAGTATTGGCGCACTAGATGTACTAGGGGCCTCCTGTGTGGGCAAGACTGGTGTAGACGAAGGAGGGGATGATGCAGTACCATGCTTACTCCCCTCACTTGAGGAATCATCTTGGGCATCATTTTCTCTAAATTTTGTGTCACATAAATCACATCTATTTAAATGAGAAGGAACCTTGGCTTCCCCACATACAGAACACAGTCTATCTGGTAGTTCAGACATGTTAAACAGGCATACACTTGATAACAAAGTACAAAAAACGTTTTAAAATAAAACCGTTACTGTCACTTTAAATTTTAAACTGAACACACTTTATTACTGCATATGTGAAAAAGTATGAAGGAATTGTTCAAAATTCACCAAAATTTCACCACAGTGTCTTAAAGCCTTAAAAGTATTGCACACCAAATTTGGAAGCTTTAACCCTTAAAATAACGGAACCGGAGCCGTTTTTATATTTAACCCCTTTACAGTCCCTGGTATCTGCTTTGCTGAGACCCAACCAAGCCCAAAGGGGAATACGAT
Source organism: Bombina bombina (assembly GCF_027579735.1). Classification (NCBI taxonomy): domain Eukaryota; kingdom Metazoa; phylum Chordata; class Amphibia; order Anura; family Bombinatoridae; genus Bombina; species Bombina bombina. Next base: position 755,539,657 of record NC_069501.1, on the reverse strand, counting down.
ACCAAATGACGCCTTCAGAAAGTCTTTTCTATGTATCAGAGCTCCTCACACATGCCTCTGCATGTCATGCTTCCCAAAAACAAGTGCGCAATAGAGGCGCGAAAATGAGACTCTGCCTATGATTAGGGAAAGCCCCTAGAGAATAAGGTGTCCAATACAGTGCCTGCCGGTTATTTTACATAGTTCCCAAGATTAAAATAATTCCTCAAGGCTATGGAGTATAAAATATGCTTATATATAAATCGTTTTAGCCCAGAAAATGTCTACAGTCTTAAAAGCCCTTGTGAAGCCCTTTTTTCTCTTCATGTAATAAAAATGGCTTACCGGATCCCATAGGGAAAATGACAGCTTCCAGCATTACATCGTCTTGTTAGAAATATGTCATACCTCAAGCAGCAAAAGTCTGCTCCCTGTTTCCCCCAACTGAAGTTAATTCCTCTCAACAGTCCTGTGTGGAAACAGCCATCGAGTTTAGTAACGGTTGCTAAAATCATTTTCCTCTTACAAACAGAAATCTTCATCTCTTTTCTGTTTCAGAGTAAATAGTACATACCAGCACTATTTTAAAATAACAAACTCTTGATTGAATAATAAAAACTACAGTTAAACACTAAAAAACTCTAAGCCATCTCCGTGGAGATGTTGCCTGTACAACGGCAAAGAGAATGACTGGGGAAGGCGGAGCCTAGGAGGGATCATGTGACCAGCTTTGCTGGGCTCTTTGCCATTTCCTGTTGGGGAGGAGAATATCCCACAAGTAAGGATGACGCCGTGGACCGGACACACCTATGTTGGAGAAATGGCTATCACTCTGAATGTGAGTTGCATGGATAATAGAATAGCAGTGTTTGGCAACCATTTATAACATAGCTAGCTTATCTTTTGAGTTAGGCTTCATAATTGGTAAAGGGCAAATAACAATGAAATAATAAAATTGTATTAGAGGCCAGGACCACTCATCAACTCCTCATATTTAAAGCAGATTAGATCTGCTACGCACCCCAACAGAATAGCGCATGGCCTTGGTGCTGCTCTGTCAGTCCCATACCCGCATTAGGACATAGATTACAACCTGGCCCTGCAGTCATTCTTTCTTGGGTCTTTTCATGTAATACAATTTTGCATGTTTTTCAAAATACTTATGTGCTAATGTGTCTGCATATTGCTATATCTGAGGTTCAGTGCATTGGTTGCTGCCAATTTTTCTAATATCTGTTTTGCTGTCTTTAGCACTATATGCCTGTAACAATGGTTGTAGCTATGTTATACATTATTGTAGGCACTGCTGCCATAGTCTGATTTAGATTTGATCATCATTTTGGCCAGTACAATAATACTTGAATTTGGTGATCTTCCCTTCTCTAGTTTGTGGATTACATTAATTCACTTATTTCTATTGATTGTTTTCCTTTATAGTCCTAAATTGACTGAAAACTATTTTTTTGTGTGATTCAGATAGAACATACAATTTCAATCAACTTTCCAATTTACTTCTATTAAATTTGCTTCATTTTCTTGTTATCCTTTGCTGAAGGAGCAGCAATGCACTACTGAGAGCTAGCTGAGCCAATCGCAAAAGACAAATGTGAGCAGGCACCAATCAGCAGCTAGCTCCCACTAGTGTAGAATATGTGTGTATTCTTTTTCAACAAGGGATACCAAGAGAATGAAGCACATTTGAAAATAGAAGTGAATTAAAAGTGTCTTAAAATAACATGCTCTATCTGAATCATGCAAGTTTAATTTTGACTTTCCTATACTTTTAAGTATATGAGAGATGGTATATACAGTCATTTATTTTGGCTGTTCATTGGTAGGGCAAACAAAAGCCATAAAACATAATTTATGCTTACCTGATAAATTCCTTTCTTCTGTAGTGTGATCAGTCCACGGGTCATCATTACTTCTGGGATATTAACTCCTCCCCAACAGGAAGTGCAAGAGGATTCACCCAGCAGAGCTGCATATAGCTCCTCCCCTCTACGTCACTCCCAGTCATTCGACCAAGGACCAACGAGAAAGGAAAAGCCAAGGGTGAAGTGGTGACTGGAGTATAAATTAAAAAATATTACCTGCCTTAAAACAGGGCGGGCCGTGGACTGATCACACTACAGAAGAAAGGAATTTATCAGGTAAGCATAAATTATGTTTTCTTCTGTTAAGTGTGATCAGTCCACGGGTCATCATTACTTCTGGGATACCTATACCAAAGCAAAAGTACACGGATGACGGGAGGGATAGGCAGGCTCTTTATACAGAAGGAACCACTGCCTGAAGAACCTTTCTCCCAAAAATAGCCTCCGATGAAGCAAAAGTGTCAAATTTGTAAAATTTGGAAAAAGTATGAAGCGAAGACCTAGTTGCAGCCTTGCAAATCTGTTCAACAGAGGCCTCATTCTTAAAGGCCCAAGTAGAAGCCACAGCTCTAGTGGAATGAGCTGTAATCCTTTCAGGAGGCTGCTGTCCAGCAGTCTCATAAGCTAAACGAATTATGCTACGAAGCCAAAAAGAAAGAGAGGTAGCAGAAGCTTTTTGACCTCTCCTCTGCCCAGAGTAAACGACAAACAGAGAAGACGTTTGTCGAAATTCCTTAGTTGCCTGTAAGTAAAATTTTAGAGCACGGACTACATCCAGGTTGTGCAGTAGACGTTCCTTCTTCGAAGAAGGATTTGGGCATAAAGAAGGAACAACAATCTCTTGATTGATATTCCTGTTAGTAACTACCTTAGGTAAGAACCCAGGTTTAGTACGCAGAACTACCTTATCCGAATGAAAAATCAAATAAGGAGAATCACAATGTAAGGCTGATAACTCAGAGACTCTTCGAGCCGAGGAAATAGCCATTAAAAATAGAACTTTCCAAGATAACAACTTTATATCAATGGAATGAAGGGGTTCAAATGGAACGCCCTGTAAAACATTAAGAACAAGGTTTAAACTCCATGGTGGAGCAACCGTTTTAAACACAGGCTTAATCCTGGCCAAAGCCTGACAAAAAGCCTGGACGTCAGGAATTTCTGACAGACGTTTGTGTAACAGAATGGACAGAGCTGAGATCTGTCCCTTTAATGAACTAGCGGATAAACCCTTTTCTAAACCTTCTTGTAGAAAAGACAATATCCTAGGAATCCTAACCTTACTCCAAGAGTAACCTTTGGATTCACACCAATATAGGTATTTACGCCATATCTTATGGTAAATCTTTCTGGTAACAGGTTTCCTAGCCTGTATTAAGGTATCAATAACTGACTCAGAAAACCCACGTCTTGATAAAATCAAGCGTTCAATTTCCAAGCAGTCAGCTTCAGAGAAGTTAGACTTTGATGTTTGAAGGGACCCTGAATCAGAAGGTCCTGTTTCAGAGGTAGAGACCAAGGTGGACAGGATGACATGTCCACCAGATCTGCATACCAAGTCCTGCGTGGCCACGCAGGTGCTATTAGAATCACTGATGCTCTCTCTTGTTTGATTCTGGCAATCAATCGAGGAAGCATCGGGAAGGGTGGAAACACGTAAGCCATCCTGAAGTCCCAAGGTGCTGTCAGGGCATCTATCAGGACTGCTTCTGGATCCCTGGATCTGGACCCGTAACGAGGAAGCTTGGCGTTCTGTCGAGACGCCATGAGATCTATCTCCGGTTTGCCCCAACGTCGAAGTATTTGGGCAAAGACCTCCGGATGAAGTTCCCACTCCCCTGGATGAAAAGTCTGACGACTTAAGAAATCCGCCTCCCAGTTCTCCACTCCCGGGATGTGGATTGCTGACAGGTGGCAAGAGTGAGACTCTGCCCAGCGAATTATCTTTGATACTTCCATCATAGCTAGGGAGCTTCGTGTCCCTCCCTGATGGTTGATGTAAGCTACAGTCGTGATGTTGTCCGACTGAAACCTGATGAAACCCCGCGTTGTCAACTGGGGCCAAGCCAGGAGGGCATTGAGAACTGCTCTCAATTCCAGAATGTTTATTGGCAGGAGACTCTCCTCCTGACTCCATTGTCCCTGAGCTTTCAGAGAATTCCAGACGGCACCCCAACCTAGAAGGCTGGCGTCTGTTGTTACAATTGTCCAGTCTGGTCTGCTGAATGGCATCCCCCTGGACAGATGTGGCCGAGAAAGCCACCAAAGAAGAGAATTTCTGGTCTCTTGATCCAGATTCAGAGAAGGGGATAAGTCTGAGTAATCCCCATTCCACTGACTTAGCATGCACAGTTGCAGTGGTCTGAGGTGTAGGCGAGCAAAGGGTACTATGTCCATTGCCGCTACCATTAAGCCAATTACCTCCATGCATTGAGCCACTGACGGGTGTTGAATGGAATGAAGGGTGCGGCAAGCACTTTGAAGTCTTGTTAACCTGTCCTCTGTCAGGTAAATCTTCATTTTTACAGAATCTATAAGAGTCCCCAGGAAGGGAACTCTTGTGAGTGGAACGAGTGAACTTTTCTTTTCGTTCACCTTCCATCCATGTGACCTTAGAAATGCCAGTACTAACTCTGTATGAGATTTGGCAGTTTGAAAGCTTGAAGCTTGTATCAGTATGTCGTCTAGGTACGGAGCTACTGAAATTCCTCGCGGTCTTAGTACCGCCAGAAGAGTGCCCAGAACCTTTGTGAAGATTCTTGGAGCCGTAGCCAATCCGAATGGAAGAGCTACAAATTGGTAATGCCTGTCTAGAAAGGCAAACCTTAGATACCGGTAATGATTTCTGTGAATCGGTATGTGAAGGTAAGCATCCTTTAAATCCACTGTGGTCATGTACTGACCCTCTTGGATCATGGGCAAAATTGTTCGAATAGTTTCCATCTTGAACGATGGAACTCTTAGAAATTTGTTTAGGATCTTTAAGTCCAGGATTGGTCTGAAAGTTCCCTCTTTTTTGGGAACCACAAACAGATTTGAGTAAAACCCCTGTCCCTGTTCCGATCGTGGAACTGGGTGGATTACTCCCATTAACAAGAGCTCTTGTACGCAGCGTAGAAACGCCTCTTTCTTTGTCTGGATTGTTGACAACCTTGACAGATGAAATCTCTCTCTTGGAGGAGAGGATTTGAAGTCCAGAAGGTATCCCTGAGATATTATTTCTAGCGCCCAGGGATCCTGGACATCTCTTGCCCAAGCCTGGGCGAAGAGAGAAAGCCTGCCCCCCACTAGATCCGATCCCGGATCGGGGGCCCTCAATTCATGACGTTTTAGGGGCAGCAGTAGGTTTCCTGGTCTGCTTGCCCTTGTTCCAGGACTGGTTAGGTTTCCAGCCTTGTCTGTAGCGAGCAACAGCTCCTTCCTGTTTTGGTGCAGAGGAAGTTGATGCTGCTCCTGCTTTGAAATTACGAAAGGAACGAAAATTAGACTGTCTAGTCTTAGTTTTGGCTTTGTCCTGAGGCAGGGCATGGCCTTTACCTCCTGTAATGTCAGCGATAATCTCTTTCAACCCGGGCCCGAATAAGGTCTGCCCTTTGAAAGGTATATTAAGCAATTTAGACTTAGAAGTAACATCAGCTGACCAGGATTTTAGCCACAGCGCCCTGCGTGCCTGAATGGCGAATCCTGAATTCTTCACCGTAAGTTTAGTTAGATGTACTACGGCCTCCGAAATGAATGAATTAGCTAGTTTAAGGACTCTAAGCCTGTCCGTAATGTCGTCCAGAGTAGCTGAACTAATGTTCTCTTCCAGAGACTCAATCCAGAACGCCGCTGCAGCCGTGATCGGCGCAATGCATGCAAGGGGTTGCAATATAAAACCTTGTTGAACAAACATTTTCTTAAGGTAACCCTCTAATTTTTTATCCATTGGATCTGAAAAGGCACAGCTATCCTCCACCGGGATAGTGGTACGCTTAGCTAAAGTAGAAACTGCTCCCTCTACCTTAGGGACCGTTTGCCATAAGTCCCGTGTGGTGGCGTCTATTGGAAACATTTTTCTAAATATCGGAGGGGGTGAGAACGGCACACCGGGTCTATCCCACTCCTTAGAAACAATTTCAGTAATTCTCTTAGGTATAGGAAAAACCTCAGTACTCGTCGGTACCGCAAAATATTTATCCAACCTACACATTTTCTCTGGTATTGCAACTGTGTTACAATCATTCAGAGCCGCTAACACCTCCCCTAGTAATACACGGAGGTTTTCCAGTTTAAATTTAAAATTTGAAATATCTGAATCCAGTCTGTTTGGATCAGAACCGTCACCCACAGAATGAAGTTCTCCGTCCTCATGTTCTGCAACCTGTGACGCAGTATCTGACATGGCCCTAATATTATCAGCGCACTCTGTTCTCACCCCAGAGTGATCACGCTTACCCCTTAGTTCTGGTAATTTAGCCAAAACTTCAGTCATAACAGAAGCCATATCCTGTAATGTGATTTGTAATGGCCGGCCAGATGTACTCGGCGCTACAATATCACGCACCTCCCGAGCGGGAGATGCAGGTACTGGCACGTGAGGCGAGTTAGTCGGCATAACTCTCCCCTCGTTGTTTGGTGAAATTTGTTCAATTTGTACAGATTGACTTTTATTTAAAATAGCATCAATACAGTTAGTACATAAATTTCTATTGGGCTCCACTTTGGCATTGCAACAAATGACACAGATATCATCCTCTGAATCAGACATGTTTAACACACTAGCAAATAAACTTGCAACTTGGAATACAATTCAATTAAAAACGTACTGTGCCTTTAAGAAGCACAGAAAATCTATGACAGTTGAAAATTAATAAATTGAAACAGTTATAGCCTCAATCCTTGTAAACAACACAACTTTAGCAAAGGTTTAATCCCATTAACAAAGATAACAATTTCTGAAAGCAGGAAACAAATTACAGAATAAAAGTTTTTATTTCAGTCAAACTATAATTCTCACAGCTCTGCTGAGAGAAATTACCTCCCTCAAAATAAGTTTGAAGACCCCTGAGTTCTGTAGAGATGAACCGGATCATGCAGGAAATACAATGAGCTGCTGACTGAAATAACTGATGCATAGAAAAGGCGCCAAAACCGCCCCTCCCCCTCACACACAGCAGTGAGGGAGAACAGAAACTGACAGAAAAAAACAGATTTAAGCAACTGCCAAGTGGAAAAATGGTGCCCAAACATTTATTCACTCAGTACCTCAGCAAATGAAAACGATTTTACATTCCAGCAAAAACGTTAAACATAATTTCTAGTTATTAAACAGCTTTATGTACTTCTTACAGTGTAATTCTCTGAAGTGTAAAGTATACATACATGACATTATATCGGTATGGCAGGATTTTCTCATCAATTCCATTGTCAGAAAATAAAAGCTGCTACATACCTCTATGCAGATTCATCTGCCCGCTGTCCCCTGATCTGAAGATTACCTCTCCTCAGATGGCCGAGAAACAGCAATATGATCTCAACTACTCCGGCTAAAATCATAGCAAAAACTCTGGTAGATTCTTCTTCAAACTCTGCCAGAGAGGTAATAACACACTCCGGTGCTATTTTAAAATAACAAACTTTTGATTGAAGATATAAAACTAAGTATAATCACCATAGCCCTCTCACACCTCCTATCTAGTCGTTGGGTGCAAGAGAATGACTGGGAGTGACGTAGAGGGGAGGAGCTATATGCAGCTCTGCTGGGTGAATCCTCTTGCACTTCCTGTTGGGGAGGAGTTAATATCCCAGAAGTAATGATGACCCGTGGACTGATCACACTTAACAGAAGAAATTATGTTTTAGGTAATTTATGGCTTTTTTAAAGCTATTTTATGTTTTTAATGTAAAAATTAGAACGCAGTCTCATTTAGTTATAATGCAGCTGATGTTCTGTTTAATCCCACAACCTACTTGCATTTGTTGATTGCATTACAGTATTGTTAGTTCTGCCTCCTAAATTGTTATCAATAAAAACCTTATTTAACCTCTTAAGGACATATGACGGAATTTTTCCGTCATAAAACAATTGAGCAAACTGAAAGCTGTGTCCTTAAAGGGTTAAATACAGTTTTGGTTAAAATTATTTTGCGAGTTAGTAGATTGTCACGAGGGACAAGTAGAATGGGCTCCCGCTTTAGTCCCTTGGACAAGTAGTTTTTTTAAAAATGTATTTACATATATACATATACATACACACACACACACACATACACACACACACACACAAACACACATACACACACACATAGATAGATTGATTCTAGGTGTTGTCAGTTAATTGTTTTTTACAGCTTGTCAATCTATACAGAATAGTACAATCTAATATTATCCGTAAACCAAACAACCCAGTAATAATTAAAAACATATATTTATATATCTTTAATAACCTTAGTATTTCAGAGCTTGATACACTTGAGTCAATTTTTTTTTTTTTTTATTAAAACGTCTCAGACTTTCTCTTTGACAATTCTGTTTTTAAGATATATCTTCACTTTTCTTTAGATTTAAAATTTGAACATTTATATAGGAATTCATTACATACAAAGTGTACTGCAAGTATGCGTGTCTCTCTGTCTGGTTCTGAAGGGGAGAAATATAATTAGAACTGAGTCAGACTAATAAATCTACTTTTGCACAGTTGGGTGAAACTGACCCTTACATTTAAAATGTCTAGAATAAATCATGCAAGAACAGCAAATAACAATGGCCCTTATTGGATTCACCTCACTCTTGGCATACCATTCAGCAACAGTAGCAGTGTATGAAGTACCCAAAATACCTTTAAGTACTCATTTATGCTGCCTCAAAATAACTGTCATTCATCAATGGCTGTCACTTTCTCTCTAGCTCGCTAGTGACTGCTCATTACCATTTAAAAAAAAAAGATTTGACACACCACTGGCTCCTAAAATTTTATTTAAATTTTTATTTGTTGGGTTCATAAACTGCCCATTTATTCAGGATTCTTTAAACACACACACACGCAACACACACACAGTGGTCTTCCCGGGACCTTTTTAATGGGTGCACCAACCGGCCGATTTTACTTACCGCCTGGCTAACTTTAGACAATATTAAGCAAAAATTAGCTAATATTAAAATTGTTAAATATTTATTGCACAAATAATCATTAAATACATTTATAATATTAGAGAGTACTACATTGCCTCCAACCGGCTGTCAATCTTTTGTGGAGAACACTGATTAGATTATATACATACACACACACATACTCCATCATTACCCCTACCCCGCATGCCCGATATCTCAGGGTCACATTTGACTCAGATCTTTCTTTCACTCCTCACATTCAGTCATTGGCTAAAGCCTCCCGCTTCCACCTTAAAAACATCTCTAAAATTAGACACTTCCTTCCACAAGACACAACTAAGATTTTAATCCACTCTCTCATTCTTTCCCGCCTCGATTACTGAAACTCTGTCCTCTCTGGTCTCCCCACCTGCCGCCTAGCTCCTTTACAATCCATAATGAATGCCTCTGCCAGACTCATCTTCCTTGCACGTCACTCTTCATCTACTGCACCTCTCTGCCAATCCCTTCACTGGCTTCCTCTTGCCTCTAGGATCAAACACAAAATTCTCATTCTGACATACAAAGCCCTCAACTGCACTGCTCCCCCCTATATCTCAGACCTTGTCTCCAGATACTCTCCCTCCCGTTCCCTTCGCTCTGCTCACGACCTCCTACTCTCCTCTTCTCTTGTCACCTCATCACACTCCCGTTCACAGGACTTCTCCAGACTGGTTCCCATCTTGTGGAACTCTCTGGCTGGCTCCACAAGACTCTCTTCTAGTTTTAAAAGCTTCAAGTGCTCCCTAAAGACTCTACTGTTCAGGGATGCATACAACCTACACTAACCTTTCTTTATACCTCTCCTCCATTGCTATCCCCTGAACCCCCTTAGCATGTAAGCCTAAGAGTCCAGCTGTTTGTTGATCACCTTCTTAAGAGCTGACTACAACAGTGCAACTCTTGGCAGGGCCTTCTACCCATTTGATCCCTATAATTGTTTTGATGTACTCCGCATTTGTTTACAGAGCTGCGGAATCTGTTGGCGCTCTACAAATAACCGATAATAATAATAATAATAATAATAATAAATACACAATATATATATATATATATATATATATATATATACACATACATATATACACACACAAATCATATATATATATATATATATATATATATATATATATATATATATATATATATATATATATATATATATATATATATATATATATATATATATATACCCAAGCATGTGCAGAATACAGGAGATGGTGCTCAGTTGGTCACATACAAGGGGTACCTACTACCTTCAGCTCCTTCTTGGTAGCCCCCCTGATAAGTTGATAAGATGATGAGGAGAAAACATTGGAGGGTCTCTTGACAGTGCTATATGGTAAATCCAGAGTGTTCAATATTCCTTTTATATCTGTCTCCTCCGTACTTTTAAACAATTATCGCTCACAGTTTTTTGGCAACTCTGTGTGCATGGCTCTCCCAGTAGGACGCAACATCAAACTTTCAACCAAATCCTTGCTTTAATCAGAATCCCTTTCTTTGATGCCAGTTTTATTACTACAGGTATGATTTAGAATGTGATTGGCTGAGCACAGCTTAAGTCCCTATTATGAAATAGCATGTAGACTAATGCAATTAGGGTGTTTTTTATTTAAAATACTAATAATTTACTATTTGTATTTTTTCTCTGGATTTTTCTTTGTTTTAAAATCACACTACAGATCGAAAAAGTATAATATTTACATTGCTGCTAGAATTTTTACACACACACACACTTACAGGTGAAACTCGAAAAATTAGAATATCGTGCAAAAGTTAATTTATTTCACTAATGCAACTTAAAAGGTGAAACTAATATATGAGATAGACTTATTACATGCAAAGCAAGATAGTTCAAGCCATGATTTGTCATAATTGTGATGATTATGGCTTACAGCTCATGAAAACCCCAAATCCACAATCTCAGAAAATTAGAATATTACATGCAATCAATAAAACAAGGATTGTACATAGAACAATATCGGACCTCTGAAAAGTATAAGCATGCATACTGTATGTACTTGGTTTGGGTCCATTTTGCAGCAATTACTGCCTCAATGCGGCGTGGCATGGAAACTATCAACCTGTGGCACTGCTGAGGTGTTATGGAAGACCAGGATGCTTCAATAGCGGCCTTCAGCTCTTCTGCATTGTTCGGTCTCATGTCTCATCTTTCTCTTGGCAATGCCCCATAGATTCTCTATGGGATTCAGGTCAGGCGAGTTTGCTGATAGATCAAGCACAGTAATCCCACAGTCATTGAACCAGGTTTTGGTGCTTTTGGCAGTGTGGGCAGGTGCCAAGTCATGCTGGAAAATGAAGTCAGCATCCCCATAGAGCTTGTCTGCGGAAGAAAGCATGAAGTGCTCCAAAATCTCCTGGTAGACGGCTGCGTTGACCCTGGACTTAATGAAGCACAGTGGACCAACACCAGCAGATGACATGGCTCCCCAAATTAACACAGACTGTGGAAACTTAACACTGGACTTCAAGCATCTTGCAGTGTGTGCCTCTCCATTCTTCCTCCATACTCTGGGTCCTTGGTTTCCAAATGAGATGCAAAATTTGCTCTCATCAGAAAAGAGGACTTTGGACCACTGAGCAACAGACCAGGTCTGTTTTTCTTTAGCCCAGGTAAGACGTTTCTGACGTTGTTTGTTGTTCAGGAGTGGCTTGACGAGGAATACGACATTTGAAGCCCATGTCCAGGATCCGTCTGTGTGTGGTGGCTCTTGATGCACTGACTCCAGCCTCAGTCCACTCCTTGTGAAAGTCCCCAACACTTTGAATGGCCTTTTCCTGACAATCCTCTCCAGGCTGCGGTCATTCCTGCAGCTTGTGCATCTTTTTCTTCCACACTTTTACCTTCCACGTAACTTTCTATTAATGTGCTTTGATACAGCACTTTGGGAACATCCAACTTCTTTTGCAATTACCTTTTGAGGCTTTCCCTCCTTATGGAGGGTGTCAATGATGGTTTTCTGCACAACTGTCAGGTCAGCAGTCTTTCCCATGATTGTGATTCCTACTGAACCAGACTGAGAGACCATTTAAAGGCTTAGGAACCCTTTGCAGGTGTTATGGTTTAATTAGCTGATTAGAGTGGGACACTTTGAGCCTAGAATATTGCACCTTTTCACAATATTCTAATTTTCTGAGATTGTGGATTTGGGATTTTCATGAGCTGTAAGCCATAATCATCACAATTATGACAAATCACGGCTTGAACTATCTTGCTTTGCATGTAATGAGTCTATCTCATATATTAGTTTCACCTTTTAAGTTGCATTAGTGAAATAAATGAACGTTTGCACGATATTCTAATTTTTCGAGTTTCACCTGTATACAGTGTACTCCACACAAAAAAAAGATTTCCAGCTTGGTGGCATTATGAAGTAGTCAGGTTGTAGCAGTGTAATTCTTTGCAAATATTATAACATATTCTGCTATTTATAAATGTTACATAAGCTATCCAAAACACGCATTGTGTACTTTAATATGAATTGTTTGAAAGGGACATGAAACCCAAAATGTATCTTTAATGATTCAGATAGAGCATACATTTTTAAATAACTTTCCAATTTAAATTCTGCTTTCAATTTAGCTTCATTCTCTTGGAATCATTTATGAAGGAGCAGCAATATACTACTGGGAGCTAGCTGAACACATTGGAGAGCTAATGACAAGAGGCAAATATATGTGCAGCCCCCAATCAGCAGCTATCTCCTAGCACCTGAGCTTACTTATGTGTGATTTTTAACAAAAGATACCAAAAGAAAAAAGCAAATGAGATAATAGAAGTAAATTAAAATGTAGAGCTACAACAACTAATCAATATAATTAATAATCGATTATGAAAATAGTTGTCAACTAATTTCATAATCGATTAGTTGGTCTGTGCATGGCACCAGCTGCTTCACTCCAATGAGCTCTTGCACATGGTATTGTGTATTAGGGTTATGCCCTTGGCCTAAAGGACATTTACTTTTCACTTTTTCAGGACAGTATAAAGTTTACAGCTACTCCTGGCTCATGTGCAACCACGAAATAACAGGAGTCATCGTTTGGATTGTTTATTTGAAATCAGGTGATTTAGGGCAGGGGTCGCCAACCTTTTGGACCTCAGGGACCACTAAACTCACAATTTTGAATCCCGTAGACCACTAACATGAATTTTTTTAAAAGGTACAAACCTCTATAATGTGTGTGTGTGTGTGTATATATATATATTATATACAGTATATATATCTATACACACACACATACATACTGTACATAACTAGTATAACCATAGCTAAGTGTACATTATGTATATATTTACACATTTTTAAGAATTATTTTTTGGAATTGGCTAACTGAATGACAGAACTGAGAGAATACTTCCAAATGACAGATGAAGGGTGAGTGCCAACTTTTGATCTGGAAACAGAGAGGCAGAAAGTGGAAAAAAAAGAATTATGTTTAAAAGGACCACAAGACTTCCAAGTTACCTCCCAGTTAAGAATTATTCAAAACTACTTATGGATCATGGACAGACATTGGAGTCATAAATTAAGTTTATATCAGAAAGCTCTCAATAAGGATGTGAGAGACTGACGTTACTGGCAATTACTATAATACTGGTGGGATATGGCTGATCTGCTGGATGGCAATTACTGGAATTCAGGTGGAATGGCTGTGTGCTGGAAAATTATTAAAATGGAAAATAATTCATATTTAATTAAAAAAAAAAATAATAATAATAATAATAATAGAGGGGAGGAGGAAGACAAACAGCGATGTAAGTACATCTGAAGGAATTAGAAAAACTACTACAAAGAGACAGGTAAAGGGAAGAAAATAAATTAAATATAAGAGAGGATTTTTTTTTTAATTCCACTATTTCAAGCCAAGACTATACCAACCTCTGCTGGCTTTAGAATGGAAGCATCGTCCTCCGAGCAGTGCGCCGGGCGTGAGGATTTAAAAATACAATCTAGCTACGCAAGTTACGCAGTACTACGCAACATGTGTAGGGAGATTGTAATTTAACTCCTCCAGCCAGGCACTGTAGGGAGTTGCAGCATGACGGGGGTGACACCATCAGAGGAGATTAATTCCTGCTTGATGTTGTCAAGGACCACCAACATCTTCTCGTGGACCACTAGTGGTCCCGGACAACTGGTTGGCGACTGCTGATTTAGGGGACTATGCTTTGTACGATATAGTGCCAAGCTTACTATTTCCACTTAACCCTAGATTGATGGGAGCTGTTATTTAAATTGAGGTGCATTATTATCTGTTTGCACAATTATTAGCGGATCGCTTGCTATTGCTTATTATATGTACTGTATAGATAAATGTGCAAGACTTTGTCCTGTTATTGATATATAGTCCTTATAGCACTTTTGACTTTTTTAATAGAAGAATATTTGTAACAGTATGTGGATTTTATTTTAAATACAGGAAAAAATTAGTTTTTTTTTTTTTATCGGATTAGTCGATTAATCGAAAAAATAATCGACCAATATAATCAATTATGAAAATAATTGTTAGTTGCAGCCCTACAATGTTGTTTAACATTACACACACTTTCTAAATCATAAAAGAAAATGTTGTGGTTTAATGTCCTTTAAATCAGGGGTCGACAAATCTGTTTAAAATTTAGGAGCCAGTAAGAATATGTCAGAGCCAGGAAGTGGTAATTGTATATAGATATATGGAGAATAGCCCAAAATTCTAGGAGTCAGTGGCTCCCAGGTTTGTTGAGCCCTGCTTTAAATCATAACTTGTGCAACATTGAAAAAATGTCATATTAGCACATTTTAGCATAAAGTGATGGCAAATCTTAACTAATCAAATGCCATATATTTAAACGTTGCCATTAAAAAAGTATGTGTACCTTTTCTGTTTTTAATCCATCTGTTAAAGGGTTAAATTAGTGCATATAGTAATGCTTCTATTGCAATGTTATGCCAGCCCACTTGGAAGAACTTTTTTTTTTTTAAATGCAACTCTAGTGAACATCCAATCAGCATGTGTGTCATTTGACAATCTTGAAGTCCAGCCCCTTTAAAGCCCTTAGAAAGCCTATGTAGAGAGTGGATTTGACTGCTCTATATATCACAGCCCAGCCAAAGGAGGAAATGAAGGTGGGCGGAGGAACAGACAATACCAATTGGAGTATAAGGCCACGATCCGATAAAAATCGTCGCCGGCGATGCCAAATTTTGCGCTGGTTTGGTATCACATATACGGCGTAACATAGAAGTTACGCTCGTATATTTCTGCCTTTGGCCGTAGTTTTTTGGCCCATAGACAGGTATACCAAACCAGCACAGTTTGGTATCCAATATACAGCGTAAGGACTTACGTGGCGAAAATGGAGAAATCTTACTCCATTTTCACCTCGCCACAAATTTTGCAGGTAACTCCCTAAACTACCTGCAAAATAAAACCTAACACCTAACGCATGCGCAATGTCCATCTACCTGTCAACCGCAAACTGCAAAATAAAATGTCTATCTACTTGTCAACCGCGATCCCCCGCCGCAATCCCTAATAAAGTTTTTAACCCCTAAACCGCCGCTCCCGGACCCAACCGCCACCTACATTTAAATTATTAACCCCTAATGTAATCCCCCTACACCGCCGACATCTATATTAAAATTATTACCCCCTAATGTGAGCCTCCTACCCCGCCGCCACCTATTTTAACTATATTACCCACTAATCTAATACCCCTACACCGCCGCCACCTATATTAAATATATGAACCCCTAATCTAATCCCCCTACACTGCCACCACCTATAATAAATGTATTACCCCCTAAAATACTAAAATGTCCCTACCCTAAACTAAATTAAAAATAGCCCTGAAAAGGGCTTTTTGCGTGGCATTGCCCCAAAGTAACCAGCTCTATTGCCTGTAATCTAAATCCCCCTACACCGCTGCCACCTATAATAAATGTATTACCCCCTAATCTAATCCCCCCACACCGCCGCCACCTATATTACAATTATTAACCCCTAATCTAATCCCCCTATACCGCCGCCACCTATATTAAATGTATTAACCCCTAAAATACTAAAAATTTCCCTACCACTAATCCTAAATCTAACCCTACAATTAGCCCTGAAAAGGGCCTTTTGCGTGGCATTGCCCCAAAGTAACCAGCTCTATTACCAGCCCATAAAAGGGCCTTTTGCGGGGCATTGCCCCAAAGTAACCAGCTCTTTAAAGGGTTTTTTGCGGGGCATTGTCACAAAGTAATCAGCTCTTTTGCCTGTAATCTAATCTAATCCCCCTACACCGCCGCCACCTATATTAAATATATTAACCCCTAATCTGCCCCCCTACACCGCCGCCACCTATATTAACCCTAATTATATTAGGGTTAATATAGTTATTATATTATATATATTAACTATATTAACCCTATCTAACTCTAACACCCCTAACTTAATTATTATTAAAATAAATCTAAATAATAATAATAATATTAACTAAATTATTCCTATTTAAAACTAAAAACTTACCTATAAAATAAACCCTAAGATAGCTACAATATAATTAATAATTACATTTTTATTATTTTAGGGTTTACATTTATTTTACAGGTAACTTGGTATTTATTTCAACTAGGTACAATAGCTATTAAATAGTTAATAACTATTTAATAGCTACCTAGTTAAAATAATTACCAATTTACCTGTAAAATAAATCCTAACCTAAGTTACAAATACACCTACACTATCAATAAATTAAACTACAAATATCTAAACTAAAATACAATTAAATACACTAAACTAAATTACAAAAAATAAAAAAAGATTACAAGATTTTTAAGCTAATTACACCTATTCTAAGCCCCCTAATAAAATAAAGCCCCCCAAAATAAAAAAAATTCCCTACCCTAATCTAAATTACAAAAGTAATCAGCTCTATTACCAGCCCTTAAAAGGGCCTTTTGTGGGGCATTGCCCCAAAGTAATCAGCTTTTTTACCTGTAAAAAAAACAAAACCCACCCATTACAACCCACCACCCACATACCCCTACTCTAACCCACCCAATCCCCCCTTAAAAATACCTAAGTCTAACCCCCAAGCTCTCCTTACCTGTCCTGAAGACCGGCGGAGAAGGTTAGATTAGGGGTTAATACATTTAATATAGGTGGCGGCGGTATAGGGGGATTAGATTAGGGGTTAATACATTTAATATAGGTGACGGCGGTATAGGGGGATTAGATTAGGGGTTAATAATTTTAATATAGGTGGCGGCGTTGTAAGGGGGTCAGATTAGGGGATAGTACATATAATATAGGTGGCGGCAGTGTAGGGGGCAATATAGTTTAAATAGGTGACAGCAGTGTAGGGGGATCATATTAGGGGTAATATAGTTAATGTAGCTGGCGGCGGGGTAGGGGGCTCACATTAGGGGGTAAAACATTTAATGTAGCAAGCGGCGGTGTAGGGGGTCAGATTAGGGGGTAATATAGATAATGTAGCTGGCGGCGGTGTAGGGGGGTCAGATTAGGGGGCAATATAGATAATGTAGCTGGCGGAGCGGTCCGGGAGCGGCGGTTTAGGGGTTAATATATTTATTGTTAGGAGTGAGAGGGGAGATTGAGGATAGAGGGGTATACGTGTCGGGCTATGTTTGGGAGGCGTGTTAGACAGTAACGGGTGATTTTGTAACTTAGTCAGTTTTTTTATGCGCCGGCAGTTTCTAAAGTGCCGTAAGTCACTGGCGACTCCAGAAATTTGTACTTACGCTGATTTCTGGACATCGCTAGTTTGTCAGACTTACGGCACTTTAGCATCTGACGGCGGAGTTTGTGATAGCTCGAGTTGCGAGCTGAAACTACGGGCGGCGCAGGTTTCCACGCTTGCGCCGAAACCTGCGCCATATATCGGATCGCGGTTTAAATCTTTTATTACAAAATATATAAATATACACTTTAAAAAAAAAAAGTATATTATGTGGTTTTACTTGCAAGCCAATATATTTTTAATTGCAACATTCTTATATTCTGAAATTTACCAACACTTTAATATTGGGTTAAATTTTAGCCAGGTGGTGTGCCCATTAAATATGCCCTGGGTGCATATACACACACATACATATATTGCTTTATCGATTGACTTTTGTAAATAGGAAAATAAAAAGGTCTTGAGAAAGGGTTGTATATAAAGCTGACGTATCGACTTATAGCTTCTCAATCCAACAAAACATAATACATTTTTGATATAAAAAAACCCTCTTAATTCTAATCGCACACAACAGACTTCTAAAGGCTAATCATGTTACATAGTTCCCCTATTTGGCTTCAGCTGACAACAAAACAACGCACTTTATATGAACACAATAATAAGGCATGGTGGACAAAGTTTGGCTACTGAAATCAAGATGTTAATTTATTTAAAAACAATTAGACTTGGCTGATAGGTTATCATTACAGACAACTCTGTTGTCTTGCTATACAATAACATTGTTTCAGTACATATGTTAATTAGGCTAAGCCTGCAGGAGTCACCCTCTCTATATACAAAGGGGCCAAAATGCATGAATGGTTGCTATTCTAGTGACAAAACAACAATTTAAAATGAAATATCATAAAGCTACAATGTCCTACAGTATACATTTAAAGGGCCACGATAGCCAAATGTTGAAACACTTAAAAGTGATGCAGCATAGCTATAAAAAGCTGACTAGAAAATATCACCTGAACATCTCAATGTAAAAAAGAAAGATATTTTACCTCAAAATGTCCTAAGTATTCACAACCCATTGTAAAAGGGCTTTAAGCAGCAAATCAGTATGTCTGTCCCGGGACAGGCAAGGGAGTGAGCCTCGTGCACACTCATTTCCCTATTCAGTTTAAGGAAGTTTACAATGAAATCTCATGAGAGTTAAGTCAAATCTCATGCGATCACAGTAAAAGAGTTCATGACCTCAGCACTGTTGATGCTGATTGGCTGCAGTTTTTTTTAGTTTTTTTTTTATTTACCTGCAGCTGGGCAGCAGCTGAAAGATAACTTTTTACACAGGACCTACTCTGCTGAGCTGAAGAGATTGGGTGGTAAAATATCTTCCTTTTTTACATAGAGATGCTCAGGTGATATTTTCCGGTCAGCTTTTTACAGTTATACTGCACCAGTTTCAAGTGATTTAGCATATGAGCATTATGTCCCTTTAAAAGAACATGAAACCCAAAGATTTCTCCATCATGAAAATTTAATTTTGACTTTCCTGTCCCTTTAATACAGCTGGTTGGTACAATGGGTGATTAAGTACACATAAACTAGAGAAAAAATACAGTATTATCCCTTTAAGGCTTAAATGCTCACTTACTGATAAACTGAACTCTCCCCCACTGCTTTACCGGTGGACAATCACATACCTCAAAAGCATAAGAAAAAAGTTTTACTCAAAACTGGCGCATCGATTTTACAACATATAAAAACATTATGTAAACACCCACAGTAAAACCTTCCTGTCACATACCCAGAGTGTGAGTCAAATATGCCCACCCATACAAGTTTATGGAAATGACGTATGAATATCTGTCACATTTCTAGAGCTACTTGTCTACCTCACATTCCACATTTTATTTGTTTACTAAACTATCTTTAGTGTCACCTGTTTGACAGATACCTCATTGTCATATACCCCCAGGGTCACTTATCAATCACAAATATTTATGGTATCTCTTGATGCAGACATATTATGAACAAACTGATGGGTATACGCAGCATCGCCAGTCTATAGGAGTCACCTGTCTACCATTCAGCAAACATAAGACCACAATACCCCTATCTAATATATACAGTAAGAGAAACCCACCTATCACATGCTTTCAAAACTCAGTGTCACCTGTCTGCAGCAAATCCCCTTAGAGTCACTTATACTACTGCAAACAGTCCAAGACACAGACTCAACAAACACATTTCTTATAAAGTACCTGTGTAATAAATATAGAACCCCATAAGGCAGACACCCAACGCCATCTGTCTAAAATACATTTTCTCATAGTATCATCCCAGCTACATACAACTTCATTATCACCTATCTTAACCCATAAATTGGCACTGCATATCTCCAGCCTGCCACATAGCCTTGTCTTACCACCCCCCTGCCCCGCACTCATCTCAGCCTTGAGCTTGTCGTTTGCCAACATATATTTGTGTGACAGTCTGCATACAGGCAAGCACTTGCTGCCAATACGACCCAGAGAAGGGCAAACTGAGGCTTGTGCGGGAAGGTTCAAGGTCGATCATCTCTCATGAACGTCTCCCACTAATATCACGTTAGATCTCCCTTGTTCTGCAACTGCTCTAAGGACAGACATCACAGTATTGCCACTAGGGTCATGGCCTCCTCACAATAATACTGTTCCTGAGCTGAAGAGCTAGCTAACAAATAACCTTGTCCATCTTCTCTCCTTCCACCACAGCCACACAGCACTAATTTCTAGGTACTGTGGGCACATACCCTGACATGACACAAACTACTGCACAGCAGTATTTTAGATTTCAAATTGATCAATTACATTGTAGGTTGCATATATGCATTTGATTCATTGTGGTTCTCTTTTTTTCCAGCCACATAGTTTTAAAAAGTTGCCATTAGACTGATTAAAAGGGACAGTAAAGACTTCATGATTTAAAAATAAAAGGTTTAGCTATATATAGTAAAACAACCTTGCAATAAACTTTCATTATTTATTTTTAACAAAACTGCTGGTAACACTGCCATGTCCAACTCTAGGGGGCGCAATAGTACAAAGAAATGATATTTGTATAAACTGAAGGCTATAGTAGCATAATAATATATAGACAAGTATTAAAGGGACACTGAAGCCAATTTTTTTCTTTCGTGATTCAGATAGAGCATGCAATTTTAAGCAACTTTCTAATTTACTCCCATTATCAATTTTCCTTTGTTCTCTTGCTATTATTGTTTGAAAAAGAAGGCATCTAAGCTATTTTTTTGGTTGGAACTGTGGACAGCACTTTTTTATTGGTGGATGAATTTATCCACCAATCAGCAAGGACAACACAGGTTGTTCACCAAAAATGGTCCGGCATCTAAACTTACATTCTTGAATTTAAAATTAAGATACCAAGAGAATGAAGAAAATTTGATAATAGTTGTAAATTAGAAAGTTGCTTAAAATGTCATGCTCTATCTGAATCACGAAAGAAAAAAATTGTGTTCAGTGTCCCTTTAAACCAAATATATATGGTTGCAAAGTTCTTATCTGAGTCCATACAGAAGACCGCAAAACAGTTCAAATGTCAAGAATAACTTTGCTAATAGTAGGTGCAATACCAGGTAGTAAAGTCCACGGTGTGTGGTCACGGCTGCTGCTCTGAAATGAATCCAGGCATCTGTGAAAAAGAATCACAAACAGAGGGCGCCTCCTAGTGTGATACTGTAGTTGTAACAGAGAACAAGTATATCTTGTATTGTAACTATACTCACAAGGAGAGCAACACCAAATGTGCTAAATGACACGGCTGGGAACTGTGTCCCAGCAAACTGATCCTTGTTAGTGATGTAGAGGTCCAGGTATCCAGGTCCCAGGAAGATCAAATTAAGCTCAGGCTTCCAAAAAGTGCAGAATTTTTTATTAAAAACCAAGGTAAAAAACTAAGGGTGTAAACATTCACCCAAAGTAAGTAAAAACAATGCAAACAGATTGCAACGCGTTTCTAAGCTGTGCTAGCTGTTTCATCAGGCATCTCACTGATTATTTTGTGCCCCTTTTCATCTAATTTAGCTCTGAAAATTGTGTATTTTCTAAATCTCAGAGATAAAAAGGCACCATGCTGACTTCTCAAGGCAAAACCTGCTACATTTATTTCCCTAATTGGCTTTAATAGATTGCAAAACAATGCACTTTATGCTAACATTATGACTGAAGACTCAAGCCCAGATTAACTCCCCTGAATAACACAAGTGGTGAGTGGAGTTTGGCTATAGAAAAATAATTGCAATAAACTAAATGTTAATTTATTTTAAAAGATGTTTGGACTTGGCTGATATGTTCTTCTATAGCAAGACAAATGAAATATATTGTAACTACAAGGTGTTCAAAGTCCCTTTAAAGGAACAGTAAAATCAAATTTTTACATTTTATATAGAGAATGCAATTTTACATAGTAACATAGTAGATGAGGTTGAAAGCAGACAGAAGTCCATCAAGTTTAACCTATATAGATCCTACATGATTTACAATAAAAGCTCCAATTAAGCATCATTTAATCAAATTAAAAAAGGTGACCTATTTATCACATCACTGAATTCTGTTTCTAGCCAGAAACGTACCTAAGCCATTTTTAAATGTATCTAAGGTATTGGCATACACTACTTCCTTAGGTAATGAGTTCCACAATGGGATTGCTCTTAAGGCTCCTCTCCTCCAGCCTTAAAATTGTTGCCTCTTGTCACAAACACTTTCCTTGGAATAAACAGAGCATTTCATGGGGGTTTTTTTTCTAGAGAAATCAGACCCAGTTTGGCTAACCTCTCCTCATAGTTTAAATTCTCCATTCCTCTTATTAGTTTTGTGGCCCCTCTCTGAACTTTTTCTAACTCAGCAATGTCTTTTTTTTTTTAGATTGGTCCCCAGAACTACACGCCATACTCAAGGTAATGTCTTACCAGGGACCTATATTACAGAATTATGTTTTCCTCCCTTACACTAATGCCTCTTTTAATACATGCTAGTAACTTAGACTCAGAAGCCACTGCCCTGCATTGTGCACCAATTTTAGCTTGTTATTTATAAGTACTCCCAAATCCATTCCTCCTCTGTTTTAAGTCTAGTCCCATTTAGATAATAGGTTGCCTACTTATTTTTTACTTCCAAAATATAGAACCTTGCATTTTCCAGTATTAAATCTCATTTTCCATTTATCAGCCCATCCTTACAATTTTTGTAAACCCCCTTTGCAAAGCAATTTCATCCTTCACTGACCTAATGACCTTACACAAATTTGTATCTTTTGCAAAATATAGATGTTGCTATTTAATCCTAACTCCAAGTCATTAATAAAAAATATTAAAAAGATCAGGGCCCAGTACTGATCCCTGGGGGACTCCACTGATTACCTTTGTCCAATATGAGTATGATCCATTTATTACTACTGGTTGCTCCCTGTCTTTTCTCCAATTATTAATCTATGAGCTAAAATTTTCAGCTATTTCCAGTCCCTTCATTTTGTACAATAATCTCTCATGCAGCACTGTATAAAAAGCCTTTGCAAAATCAGAGTATATCTAATAAATTGATTCCCCTTTATCTATATTTTTACTTCCACGTAGAATCTAATTAGAGTATTTTGATATGATTTATTTCTCATAAACCCATGCTGATTTGAAATCATAATCTTGCTTACACAAATATACTCATCAATATAATCCCTTCAAGTATCTTGCCCACTATCAACGGTCTATAGGTTTCCTGGATCAGCCCTGCTTTCTTTTTTAAACAGTGACACCATATCACCTTTACGCCAGTCCTGGGGTACGATGCCTGAGGATAATTAAGAGTAGAAGTTTGGCTATAACAGTGCAAAGTTCCCTTAAAACCCTTTTGTGTAATCCCTCTGGGCCTGAAGTTTTATTTACTTTAATATTATCCAGTTTTTTTCCTGATATCCTCTAGAGATAACCCAGTTAATGGTACGGGCTTGAATGTTAAAGTTTGTTTCAATGTATCTCCTATTGGTTCTTCTCTTGTGTATACTGAAGAACTGGTTTAGTACCTCAGACTCCCCCGCGCCGCCCCCTCACTGTTAAATTAACCATGCTACCCTTTTCACATTTTAATGTACATATATTTTCCTTTTTTGTTATTTATATTTTTAAAAAAACTTTAAGGGTTTGACTTAGAATCCTTTGTAATTAATCTTTTTCAATTTTGGCTAGTTTGCTTTTTTGCCATTCCTTATATATTTGGAATGTTGAGTCTGTACTATTTTCTTTGAATAATTTAAATGATCTACATTTTTTTCCTAATTTTTATTTAGCCACATTGGCTTTGATGTATTTAACTTTTATAACCATGTGTTTATGTGTACAGTATATTTGTTTAACAAAATTTTAAAGGTTATCCATTTATTCTCTGGTTTTATTTGAGAATACTTTGTCCCAATTTAAAGGGACACTCAGGTTAAATTACATTTTCAGGATTCAGATACAGCATATAATTTTAAACAACTTTCCAATTTACTTCCATTAAAAAAAATGTGCACAGTCTTTTATATTTACCATTTTTGAGTCACCAGATCCTACTGAGCATGTGCAAGAATTCACAGGCTATACGTATATGCATTTGCGATTGGCTGATT
This sequence comes from Bombina bombina, assembly GCF_027579735.1. NCBI lineage: Eukaryota > Metazoa > Chordata > Amphibia > Anura > Bombinatoridae > Bombina > Bombina bombina. The sequence continues at coordinate 755,515,327 of NC_069501.1, read as the reverse complement.
GCTATCACATGGTACAAGGGGAGCGGAAATATACATAACTTTGAAATTTGTTATAAAAAAATCTACTACTCATTTGAAGTTCAGACTAAGTGCTATTGCATTGTCTTGTTATCTTGCATTTGTTGATTATGCAAATCTAATGTGTTGACTGGTCCTTTAAGCTATTTAACAGTTTTCCTTAAAGGGACAGTCAACACCAGAATTTTTGTTGTTTTAAAAGATAGATAATCCCTTAATTACCAATCCCCCAGTTTTGCATAACCAACACAGTTATAATTATACACATTTTACCTCTATAATTACCTTGTATCTAAGCCTCAGCAGACTGCCCCCTTATTTCAGTTATTTTGACAGATTTGCATTTTAGCCAATCAGAGCTGTCTCCATGGTAAATTCACGTGCATGAGCTCAATGTTATCTATATGAAAAACTTGAACTATTGCCCTCTAGTGGTGAAAAACTATCAAAATGCATTTAGATTAGAGGCGGCCTTCAAGGTCTAAGAAATTAGCATATGAACCTCCTAGGTTTAGCTTTCAACTAAGAATACCAAAAGAACAAAGAAAAATTGGTGATAAAAGTAAATTAGAAAGTTGTTTAAAATTACATGCCCTATTTGAAACATCAAATTTTTTTTGGACTTGACTGTCCCTTTAAACAATTGATTTTTACTTTCTTTCTTAAAATTCAAAGTCTGAATCATTAAAACACTGCTTATGCAAAGTGATTTCAAAATTGACCATGTTATGATCACTGTTACCCAAATACTCTGACTTCTATGTTTCATATTATGTCTGTATTGTTTGATAGCATTATATCCAATATAGATGTATTCTTAGTAGGCACCTCTATTCATGGTAACATTAAGTTATCTTTGAGAACATTTAAAAATATCCCTTAGCTGTATTGCCAGTTTATTTTGGGGTAGTTAAAATCTCCAATAATTACAGAACTGTTATTATTAGCAGCCTTTCCTATTTGCATTATCACTTTAGTTTTCTCCATGTCAGTAATGTTGGGGGGCTTGTAAAAAATTCCTAATAATATTTTTGTAGGATTTTTTCCCCACTCTCTATTTCAGCTCACAATGTCTCTACATTATCACCTGTATCATCATAAATATCTTCCCTTATTGTAGGTTTAAGGTCAGGTTTAATAGGCATGCACATTCCTCCTCCCCTTGCATTACTCCTGTCGCTCCTAAATAAAGTATAACCCTCTAAATTAACTGCCCACTCATGTGAATAATCCCATCAGGTTTCAGTTAATAATATCATAACCCTATTCTGTAGCTTCCCCATTTTACCTTTCATGCTTCTTGCTGTCATACATTTAATTTTCATATATGCTTTCTGCTGCTACTTGGTGCGCTTTCCTCCAAACTTTGTAATGTGATATTTCCTATTTGTACCCTTCTGTCACACATTCCTTGATATATTCTAGGTGTGTCAAATTCACAGACTGATCCATCTGCTCTATTATGTTAGGCCTGATCCTCCCCCTTCCCTAGTTTAAAAGATTCTCTAAACGTGCTACCATCATTTCCCCTAACACACATGCACACATGTTTTTCAGGTGCAATTCATCCTTACTATAAAAATTGTGTTCTAAAAAGTCAAACACCTTATTTTTACACCATATTTTTATCCAGCAGTTTACTGACCTTAGCTTTTTCTAAACTTACTTCTGTTATCTAATTTGCTTCATTCTGTTGGTATCCTTGGTTGAAAAGTATAACTAGATAGCAAAAAGCAGCAATGCACTACTGGGAGCTAGCTGCCAATTAATGGATGCAAAAATATGCCTCTTGTCGTTGGTTCATTGAATGTGTTAAGCTAGATCTCAGCAGTGTACTGTTCCTCCAACAAAGGATACCAACATAATCAAGAAAATTTGATAACAGATGTAAATTGAAACTTTGTTTAAAACTGTTTTCTCACTTCTGAATCATAAAAGAAAAAAATTGGGTTCCATGAAGACAAACCAGACTTCTTTAGTACCACACAATTTGGCATTTGTTGTAGGAGGATTCCATGGAAGGGCAGTGCAGCAACTCCATACATAACACATTTTGGGACCCAATTGTGTAGCATAGAGAGGAACCAGACACAACAGGATATATTTTAGGCATGGCCGAGAACAGAAACAGGTAGAAGGCAGGGGTGGGGTAACCAATCATAAAACTTAATTTTAAGACATAAATGGCACCCTGGTGTGTCAAACCCTGTTGTAAGCATATACAAATTGTGGAGCAACAAATCATGAGGCAAGTAAAATGGCAGCGATAGCGTTATGTGCTGTGACGCTTCCTGGTTGATCAGTGCTGCTGCTGGCCTAGAGCATTTGTGTGACTGGCATGACATGTTAATCCCTTAACAGTTATACTTGTATGTCTACATCGGAACAAAAGTTCAGATGTAAAAAAATAAGAAACATTGAAACACGCGATCGTTCATACGATTGTGTGATTTCAATGATGGGATCATGTCTGGGGGGGAATGCCTATGATGCTAGGCATGCCCGCCAGCCAGTGATCCCATTCGGGAAGCACCTTTGGCTTTAGTACAGCCAAAAGGCTAGGACGTTCTATGCCGTCCTAATGGCGTTAAAGCACAGTGCGGTTAGGGCGGCATAGAACATCCTAAGGGTGTTAAGGAAGCTGTCAGGGTTTTTTCCCTGCTTTGTTTGCCATGTGCTGCTGGCAGCCATTTAACTCACCTCTCTTGCTGACTCTGGTACATAGTGTGTGATGCTGCTCATTTCCTGCATGCCCTTTTATGGCCAGACTGGTGTACATCATCCATGTGAGACAGATTGCAGTCTCAGAATTGTGATGTCATCACTTATTATTTAAAGGGCCTCTGTTCAGTATGCTTTGCCCTTGTGTTGTCTCAGACCTGTTTGTGAGAGTTCCAGTTCCTGTGTATTACCTGGCTGTCTGACGTCCCTCCTGGTTCCTGATCCCTGGCTTGTTCCTGACTATGCTGTTCTCCTTGTTCCTGATTCCGGCTCATCTGACTATTCGCTTTGGCTCCTGACTCGCCTCGTCTGACTACCAGCTCTGGTTTTGACTCCTGGCTTGTTATTTGACTTGTGGACTTTTTATTATTTTTTGCCATTAATAAAGGTGTGATTATTTTTACACTTCACATCTCAGTCTGATTCCTGGCACCCTGACAAAAGCTTTTTCTAAATGTTTTGGGGGGTTTCGTTTGTTTGTTTTTTCTTTTGATAAAAAAATTGCAACCTGATCAGATTTAGATATTATATATTAATCATGTGAATAATAGCACAGCCCTAATACCTATCATGCTACATTAATAAGAGTTAGCTGGTGTTTGGTGCCTGTACATATTTGTCTTCAGCAGATATGACAATAGAAGTAAATTGGAAAGTTGTTTAAAACTGTATGTTCTATCAGAGAACAAAAGAAAAAAAAAAAAAATATATATATATATATATATATATATATATATATATATATATATATATATATATATACACTAGGGCTGCAACTAACGATTATTTTCATAATCGATTAATCGGCCGATTATTTTTTCGATTAATCGACTAATCGGATAAAAAGAGAATCAATAATAGTTTTCTATGTTTTAAATTAAAATCCACATAATGAGTGTTACAAATATAAACTTCAGACTAAAACTTTACATCAATTTTTAAGCAGCAGAGCACAGTTTTATAATTAAACAAAACAAAACCACAAACTGTTTGAAAAGTGGTAGAACTAGAAAGAGTTAGACTATCACTGTTAATAACATTCTGTTATTCACTCTTTCAGAAACTTTGCATTGAAATGCAAAAATCTCAACATGTCCACATGCTTCAGGCTAAGGCTGGTTCTCTGTTTGCAGCTATATTTCCTGCAGCAGAGAAAAGGCTGTTGAGGTGTATAAGTAGGGTTTTGCCAATTTCACCAAAGTGGGAAATTTATCTTTGTTAGCTCTTCACCAATGCTAAGTGTTTTCTACCTTGGCAAGGGACCTCTCAATAAAGTAACCCTTGACTTCATTCTAACATAAAAATATCTTGAATATCTATATGCAATGGTAAATAACCAGCTATAAGGTAGGGGGAAATATCTAGTCCGCTCTAAAAATAACGAATATATACTATAAAGGTTGAATCTATCACAATTTATTAAAAATATAAAAAAACAAAAAACTAAATCAAAAGCGCTAAGTACTGTATATCAATAACAGGACAAAGCCTTACACATTTATTTATACAGTATATATAATCAGCAATAGCAAGCAATACGCTAATAATTGTGCAAACAGATAATAGTGCATCATCAATTTAAATAACTCCCATCAATCTAGGGGCAAGGTGTAAACAACAAGCTTGGCACTATATCATGAAAAGCATAGTTCCAAATCACTAAATAGCAATCCAAATGATGACTATTATATCTGGGTTGCACATAAGCCAGGGGTAGTTGTAAACGTATACTGTCTTCAAAAAGTGAAAAGTAGACGTCTGTAGACGTCCTTTAGGCTAAGGACATAACCATAAAACACAATACCAAGTGCAGGAGTTCATTGGAGTGAAGAAGCTGGTGTTGTGCACAGACCAACTAATTGCAAACCAACTAATCGATTAATCGATTATGAGATTCATTGACAACTATTTTCATAATCGATTATTATCGATTATGACGATTAGTTGTTGCAGCTCTAATATACACACACACACACACATAGTGTACATACATACACAGACACACATAATAATTTGAGTGTTTTATTCCTGCTCATTTTTCTGCATACGCAGAAAGATCTTCTGATTCTGAATTATTCAAAGGGACAATAAAATCAAATTCAAACTTTCATGGTTCAGATGGAGCATGCAATTATAAAACTACTTCCATTCTTACTAACCTTTGTTGAAATGCATACCTTAATAGGCTAAAAAGCAGCAATTCACTACTGGTGATTGCCTCTAGTCATTTGCTCCCATGTGTCCCAGTAGTGCTCTGGGGTGGATTTTAACCATCTGTTTAACTCATTTGCAGGGGATAAACACTTGTAAGTAATAGTGCTATCATAAAATGCTCTAAAACATTTTCATCTACTTTAAAAAATATAGGCATTAAAAGCCAGTAATGTGTTGGATTCTATATATCTAGAGCGCATGGACTGTACAAGCTGCCCAGAACGGATAGAAAATAGTTTTATCTCATTTACTTTAGACAACTTCAAAAGCAAGTGTTTTTTTTTTTTTGTTTTGTTTTTTAAATGTGTAAAATAAATGAGATACAAGACAGTTTCCTCTATTTCATGGAAAGCCTCACATGTTATGGATCTTTTATTAATTTCTGCCTGGTGTTGTATTGGAGAATACCTCATGCTTTTCCGGGGGCATTTAAACACTCAGAAAGCAGACATTCGCCTATTTCAATGTTAGGGGAATATGGCTAAGATAATAGCACTTTTACTTCTGATCCCCAGAATCAGACTCCAGACATATCTGTAAAATATGTGGGTATATGCTATTTGCTCTCTCCCCTTAGAAAATTCTTAGGATTTTCTTTGATGTGTTCTGTTCCTAGCTATCTAAAATGTAAAAAACTAAGCTTATTGACATTTACTGGTATGTACCCAATAGGACTGGTGATTATAATGATTGACAGTCTGACAAAGAGGGTAGGGAGACATACTGGGCAACACACTGGGGGTCTGTTATCCTAAAAAGGTTAAAAAAAAAATGCCCTAGCAGAACCTGGCATATTCATACTGTTTTTGTATACAGAATTGCTGACACCAACTTAATGTGTCTATGGTGTCACTTCACCAACCAGCTCAGTCAAAGCGTTTCAGTTACGGTAAACTAGATGTAATAAAGCTTACTTGATCGCAGACCTGTTAATGCATGATCCAAGAGATCAGAAGATGCCTAACATAATAAAAGAAGGGAAAACAGTGAAAGCTCTCCTCACCAAGCAGTATTTAATGCTCTCCTCCAAAATCTGTGCACAGTTCTTCAACCACACTCTCTCCTGTCGCCATGTGCCATGCTCGTAATTATAGTTCCCAGATGCAGCTATGAGGATACAAGTGATTGCTCAGCTATTACAGCCTAGTAATACCGATTGCAGGCAGTGAGCAGAGAATGATTGGGCTCATAAACCCAACTACTACAACTAGTTATTAAAAGGGACACTAAACACAATTTTTTTTATTTCATGATTCAGATAGAAAGTTGCTTAAAATTGCATGCTCTAATTTACTACTATTATCAATGTTTCTTTGTTCAGTTGCTATCTTTATTTAAAAAGCAGGAATGTGATGCATAGGAGCTGGAACATTTTTGGTTGAGAACCTGGGTTATGCTTGCTTATTGGTGGGTAAATGTCAGCCTCCTATAAGCAAGCACTATCCATGGTGCTGAACCTAAAATGGACTGGCTGCTAAGATTTACATTCCTGCTTTTAAAATAAAGATAGCAAGAGAACGAAGAATAATTGATAATAGGAGTAAATTAGAAAGTTGCGTAAAATGTCATGCTCTATCTGAATCATGAAAGAAAAAAAAATTGGGTTCAGTGTCCCTTTAAAGGGAATGTAAAGTCAGTCTCTTCAGGGAACGCCACAGTAATCAACATTGAAAAATAAATTAACTTTAATTCATCATTTTATATGCAATACTACCTTTTGTCTGCAAAGTACCTTTTTATCTGCTCGATTGTAGTAATATTCCTCCGCCCGCCATCTTTGCTATTTGAGTGACAGATTCGGATCATGTATTTAGACCAATCATTGATTCCCCCCTGGGGGGACAAACCCCTTTTTAAAAACGTCACTTTCTCCTAATGCGCATGCGGTAAAGCCGAAATCATCTACTCAGCTTAGACGCATGTTCACACGTAGCGCATGCGCTATAGCCGTATTTTCTGAAATAGAAAAATATATGTATCGATCGTCAACAGCCAGGTAAGCTCTGATGCTAAAACAATTTTAAGAGCTCATAATCGATTTCAAATTCATAAGCATGTTATAAACTAATTTGAACATTGCAATTCTTTATTACAATACCTACTTGCAAATATATAATATTGCAATACTTACAAGGCGATTTTGTTACACAATAGTATTCAATGAATGTACTCATTCATTGAATACTATATAGCTAGTCTATGATATCGGCTTTGAACGCATGTGCTGTTGAAGAACTAGACCGGAGCGTGCTTGAAGGATACGTATAGAGCGGGTGAGACCGCTCTATATGTCACACTGAGAAGTAGGAAGTAGCGGCTGGAAGGAGTTGGGCTTGAAAACGGCATCAACTTGGTAATAAAAATATATACTAAATCATTTATTTTTTGGGGAAAAAAAAAAAAAGGAGGTGGTTTATCTAATAGACACAAAGGAATTATTTGGAGGCATCAAAACAGTGAAAAATTGACATTCACTTTAAAGGGACACTGTACCCAAAATTTTTCTTTCATGATTCAGATTGAGCATTAAATTTTAAGCAACTTTCAAATTTACTCCTATTATCAAATTTTCTTCATTCTCTTGGTATCTTTATTTGAAATGCAAGAATGTAAGTTTAGATGCCGGCCCATTTTTGGTGAACAACCTGGGAAGTCCTTGCCGATTGGTGGATAAATTCATCCACTAATAAAAAAGTGCTGTCCAGAGTACTGAAACCAAAAAAAAAAGCTTAGATGCCTTTTTTCAAATAATGATAGCAAGAGAACGAAGAAAAATTGATTATAGGAGTAAATTAGAAAGTTGCTTAAAATTGCATGCTCTTTCTGAATTACAAAAGAAAAAAATTTGAGTTCAGTGTCCCTTTAAGGCCTCATAAGCACCTTATTTGTTTAGCCCTGCCCTAACATAGGATCCAAATCCACATATCTACTAGGGAGTCTTTCAATTTCATTAAAATAGCATAGGTGATTTAATGTATACATTTATTTATAGAATACTGCTATGAATTTATAGCGCAAAGAAAAATCCCCTTCATGGCACCTCCAGTTTTTGGGTCCTAACCTTAGCCTATTTTGCTGGGCTCTACTATTGCTTGCAAAATGAACCTGCAGTTGATCAAGCTAGTTGTGGGCTCTATAGAAAAAACAAAACGGTACCATGATAGTGTAGCTATAGTAATTTTGCCAGACTGTTAAATGTTATAACAGCACAAAAAAACAGGGCTTAAGCTTGTATTACACAAATTTACTACATGTAAATTTAGCAGTTTTGTGGCCACCATCAGTGATATCAAATTAGGAAAGTTTAAAGCAGTGCTTCACAAATTCAGGCTCCTGGGCACCCTTGGTGCTGAGTGAATAACTGGGCTTGGCAACAAGATTTGTGGTCCCTGGCACTGCCCTCTTTCTTTACCACGTGTATATTTGAAATGCTAATGTGGCGAGTACCAGTGTATATGTTTATATTGTTTCCTCCAAATCAAGTTACCTCCAATGAAGCTGCCATGGAAAGGGCCAGTTACACCTTGAGGCAAGTCATGGGGGAAGTACTGAGTGACTGAGAGAGGAAGCTGCTCAGCAACACAGTGAAAGAGGTGGCAGCTGAAAAAAACCTGCCACGGGAAAACGATGGACAAAATGTGTCAGAGAAGCATAGAGCATAATTATATTAATTGAGGGAGAGCGGCTGACCGGGTTTAAATTGAATGACAGATTATGGTTCTAGCTGATGGAGATGAGAAGAAACTGTGCAAATACACCACACTAAACCCAGGGAGGACAGGTAGCCTCTGAGGTGAGAGGGAGGCAACAAAACACTATGAAAAAAGGTGATCCACTTACTGACACACTGACTCGCAATATGCACATGCTGAATTCAAATATGTAGAGATACCTACACATAAACAGGGGAGAGAACTAGAAGATGTTAGTTTTAGGGCCCGTCCTGTTACACTTCAGCATGATAGCAAAGTTTTATGCAGGCATCCAGAAATTACATTTACATATACTGCCATACAGTGTAATAATTTACAGAACTACATGTATTGACATGTACACATATAAATATATTTATATACATATAGATGTACAGTTACACACATCTAGATGCAAATTAAATGCTTTTGCAAACATATGCATATCCATCTCTGTGGGATATGCATAATATATACACGCAGTCCGCACAGGGATTTTATTAAAATCTTATAGAGCTGATAAGCATATCTAGCTCTTAAAACAGTTTTAAGAGCTAGATATGCTTATCAGCTCTATAAGATTTTAAAGGGACATGCCACCCACATTTTTTCTTTTTTGATTTAGAAAGAGAATGCAATTTTAAACATCTTTCTAATTTACTTATATTATCTAATTTGTTTTATTCTCTTGATATTCTTTGATGAAAAGCATATCTAGATATGCTCACTAGCTTCTGATTGGTTGCTGCACATAGAAGCTTCATGTGATTGGCTCACCATGTGCATTGCTTTTTCTTCAACTAAGGATATTTAAAAAATGAAGCAAAATAAATAATGGAAGTAAATTGTAATGTTGTTTAAATTTTTATTCTCTATCTGAATCATGAAAGAAAGATTTTGGGTTTAATGGCCCTTTAATATGCTCCTTAATAAATGGTGTTTTATTTGTTTAAAACCATTTGTGTTCACATCATTATTCCTGTGAGGCTGATTGAGCCCAGCTGGGAGTAGCAGACTCCATCCCACCCTGGTTCAGTGAGTTGGGACACTGTGAGATCTCAATCTGTTTCAATCAGCACGTTTGGTGCTGCTCCACTTGTGAGTATATTATTTGCCACATAGAGGAAAGAATTCTACATTGTGAAATTGTATTGCACCAAGAGGCGCCTTATTTGTATCTCTCTTTGTCTTAGATCATCTTGTGCATGTTTTTGAGAAGAGTGGCAACTATAGTTTCCTAATAACAAGACTATCTTTGGGAACATTTGGACATTTTCTTTTCTGAATCCTAAGGGATACAACGTATGGGACTGTGCGCATCCTAGGATCCCGGAGTGGTAACACTGTTTGGGAAATTTGCACACAGGGATTTTGTATGTGTGTGTAAAGAAACAAAGTCTGTCTAAAAAAAAAAATAACTAGTCAGTGCAACTGGAGGCTGTAGACTTAATTTCTATAACAACTTTTCAATCACTTTTCAAATTATTACAATTCACATGAATACATACAGAACCAGTAGATTTTATTGTATTAGTCATTGTCTCTAGTATTTTTTTGTCAAAATCTCAATAACACTGGCTCAAATCCCCAGAAAAGTCAGTTTTTCCGGTACCAGCATATTGTATCAATGAAGCTCAAATATAATTGATACTGATTCTATATTGAGCTGTAAAACACATAATGCACAATCACAGACAAATAGTCTCTAGTACCAGCTCAGTCACAAATCGAGTAACTATTTCTAGCACAATCCAATAAAGTCAAACTATCACTCCAGGATAGCCAGCAACGTAGCTCTCAGTTCAATCGTACTACTGGCATTAAGTCAGATGCCACGAAAATGTACTATTTCTCAAATGTCAAACTTTGTCAAAGTTAACATAGCTCTTTAACCAATTCAGCTATGGTCCATTTCTCAGAACCAGCTCTGTCCCTGTGTTTCTTTAACTAGCTTAGCTCCCAAATTAGCCAGATAATCACCTTGAAGTGAAAAAGGTTAGGTAAGCACATACCCTCATGGACTATAATTGTGATTTTACTTATGAACAAAATAAAGATTTATTATCACAAGATCCTCATGTGATAATATCTGTCCAAGATGTACCACCTTTCAATGTTGTGTTAAAGGGACATTGTACACTAGATTTTTCTTTGCATAAATGTTTTGTAGATGATGCATTTATATAGCCTATCTGGGAGTTTTTTTGTAAAAATGTATAGTTTTGCTTATTTTTAAACAAGCCCAAAGTTTTAGATGTATACCAATGTCTACAGACCTATGGTTGTATAACGGGTCTTTATATATGCTGGGGAAGGGGGAGGGCGGTAGTGTATTTTGCTTTCCCAGCCCCTTTCACTGGTGTCCCAACTTAACCTCATCAACAGTGCTAAACTGGGAGCTTCCAAGTAAGTTTTTAAAAAGGTTTTATACTGGATTTTTATATCAGTATCTGTGCATATTCTTCTTTATAGTATTATCTATTACATGCAGTAATGGCAGTATATGAAAATTGGTGTATACCGTTCATTTTAAAGTACTGCTGCAAAAGAAATACAGACATCAATTCTTCAGGAGTGACAATCAACATGGAAACTGTACTGAATTCTTAGACTGATCCTTAAACCGATGAGAGGAGTCAGCTCATATAAAAGGTGCACATGCATAATGCTGGGCCTTTGGTCCAGATCAGTTAGAGCAGTGCTTTCCAAACTGTGAGTCGGGACACACTAGTGTGTCGGCAGGTGTGTCCCTGCTTTGGTTTCTGAATTTCCACCTGCCTGCTATGCATATCACATGGTTGACACGTGATTGATACCATGTGGGTCACAGATCATCTTAACCTATTGGCACAGCTCAGTGGAAACTGAAACTATTCCCATTGGCGGCTTTGACGGCATATTGGCTCCTGACTGCACGTGTAGTCATTGAGTGGGACAGCAGTGTGTTTGCAGAGCGGGCAGTAGTCAATCGGACTCACCGAGCTCTGAGGGCGGCAGCTTAAACGCTGAGCTGAAGTCAGTGGGGGGTTTTTTGCAACTAGCTCCCAGTAGTGCATTGCTGATCCTGCTCTTGATATATGGATAGGAAGTGGAAACTTAAAAATGCTTGATGATGAAATGTGAGTGTCTTTATCTAATATTCCACCAAATATTAAGAAATTGTGTTCATCCCATCAACCTCATACATCCCATTAAAATAGTAAGTAGCTATTGGTGTTAATAAACTTTTTTTTAATTCTTGCACATACATACTGTTACTTGTAAACTTCATTATTATATAATTTATGTATGTGTCCGTATCTCTTAAAACAAGTTAGTTTAACCTCTTGTTTGCTAGTACAACTGAATTAATTACTGTGTTGCAAAATGATGTAGGTCTAAAAAGTGTGTCACCAACATAAAAAGTTTGGAAAGCTCTGAGTTAGTGTCTTTAGAACCACTACGGTCACCAGCACTGTCATAGTGTCACTAGCCCTGCTACAATCTCCTTATCACTCAGCTAAGTTACTGTATAACTGTCAAAATATTAGCTACATTATCTCTGGCACCAGCTCGGCTCACAGATCAGTAATTTGCTTGAAGTTATAAATATTGTAGGGCCTGTGAGTTGCAGCTATAAGATACATCGGCTCTGAGAGGACCCTCAAAAAAAAAAATACATGATGTATTTAGGAAAATTATGTTATTTCAAATTGTATGCTGTGTCAGTTGGTCCTTGGAGTGTCTGTAAAAGGACTGGCTGAAGGAGTTCTTTGAATGTGTTTGAAATGTGTTCACAAAACCTCCAATATATTCATAAGGCCCTAAATCTGCAGGATTCCCTCATTTTTCCACAACATTTCTTTGTTTCAGAGGTTGTCTCAAACTACTTGTTAGCATAGTTAAATTTTAACATGTTTATCAATGCTTGGATTTAATTAAAAAAAGTGGATATTTGCAGTGCCAAATGCCACTATGTTAAACTTGCAGCTCCTTAAAAAATATTGATTTCCATTGAACCCTTTTAATAAATCTATTGAAGCCCTTTAATCAAACCTGGCCACTTAGATTTGTTGCGGGTAGCTCGCTGACTGCTTAGTACATGGAGCCCTTAGTCTTTAACACTTGCTCAGTTCAATTGCTGTGTCACTAGCATCACTCAGCTATTCAGCAGTCACTATAACTTTTGTATAAGCTCTGTTCCCAATAAAATATCTGTAGTATTACCACAGCTACAATTTCAGTTAAATCTCAACACCAGCCCAGTAACATTACCAGTTCAATCACCAAGTCTATATACACCAGCTCACTCACACTATCACCTGCAAAATCTCACCAGAAATAGGGCACAAGCTCAGTTATGGTATGTCTAATCAGCTAACAGCTTCAGGTACTCTAACAAAACCTGTTATGTCTCACTGTCTCTTAGTTACAGTGCTTAGTACACTATCTCCTACACACCATCTCTATACCAACTATGCCATAGTTTTAGGTCTCATGCCAGCTCTGCCAACAAATTATATTCTCTCAGCTGGAATCACCAGTTCTGTAGAACTTTGCATCATGCCAACTTTGCCAAGCCATTAACTATCTCTAGTATAGTAGCCTTAGCTTTTCCAAGACAGTTACCAATTCTTCCATATCATCTGTCACCATTTCTGCTACTTGCATCTCTGCCTGTCCCACACTATTATAGGCCCTCTCATGGTCTTTGTGACCACATCTGCCTTAAGTATTGGTACTAAAAAACTATTTTTCACCAGCTTCACAATAGATCCTAGAACTGCAGTATAGCATCTTTCTCACAAGATGTTAATATAGTTGTCATACGACCACTCTCTGACATTGTCGCAAGCTCTGCCAACATGTCTCTATCACAGCTGCCACTGACAGCACTCTCTTGTGACACCAGTTCCGCCCCTGTCATACACAAAATATTAAAACAGTACACACCTCCCCTTAAGCAACAATAGTCTCCAACAGTGCAGACAGTATCTCCTCATCTGGGAGGTGCCCTGTTGTCCTCTTACCGTGGGCTGTCACTGCTCCATAGTAAGGGAGGAGGCTGCGGGCCTCTGTGTACCCCTCCTCCGAGCAGTCAGTTCACAGCAGTCACACCGGCTGGAGTCACCGCTCCTCCTCCCAGTCGCGGATGACGTTGTGGCGCCGCAGTTACACGGTTTGTCAAATTCGAGTTATTAAAACCGGTAACTGCGGCCTGTGTTAGAAAGAAGCTGTACACTTGCTGCACTTTACCTCCGCTTCACAGTTCCTAGTATAGTATGTTAGTATCACATTCTGTATCCCGGCAGTTCCTGTATCCCTCTTTCTCTCATGAACAAGCATTCAGCGACAATCAATCTCCTCCCCTTCCTTTCCTATCGCTTCTCTCTCTTTCCCCTTTGTTCACTTAAGGTAGACTAACACTAATTTGTCAGAAATCACCCTTATACCGTGAAGCTATGAATGCACTCTTTACTTACATGACAAGAGAACAAATTTTAGACTTTTTTTTTTTTAGAAATTAAAAGAACACATATAAACATATACTTAAAACATAACTAATAAGAATAGTGTGTATAGGTCAGCATTTATTAATAAGAAATACCGTGATGATTTAATCATTATCCAACTAATTTCAACCTATGTACTGTCACATGAAAGAGTTTAAATTAAAAAAATAAATGGGTCTATAAAGCCAAACACAAATGTGCACAGGTTTAAGCTTCACAAAATAACCGCTTTTTAATTTTTTAAACTTCATTTTTTTTTTCATGATTCAACTTTCTAGTTTACTTCTATTAAGAAATTAACTTAATTCTCTTGGTATCCTTTGTTAAAGAAGCAGCAATGCACTTCTAGGGGCTAGCTGAACACATTGAGTCAATGACAGGAGAAATAAATATATGTGTAGCCACCAATCAGCAATTAGCTCCCAGTAGTGCATTTCTGCTCCTGTACCTACCTAGTTATGCTTTTCAACAACATATATGTTTATCCTTTTGCTGTACCTTTAATGTTCAAGGATTATAAAACTTCTACATTTCACATAAGCAAAACATATATATAGATTTGTAAGGATATTGGCAACAACTAGGGTTGACACTTAGGCCATGTTTTCTAGGACACTTAGTTGCCAACAGTCCCTGATTTCAAGGGACAGTCCCTGGATTTTGTTGTATGTCCCTGGATTTTTTTGTCCCTGGAAATGTCCCTGAAAATCTCTTTTGCACAACATTTGTTGTTTGCACACACACACATATATATATATATATATATATATATATATATATATATATATATATACACATACATACACACACACACAGATAGATGGATGATAATTAGATATAGTGTATTATTTAAATATAATTCATTCCTAATGGAATATTATTATTATTGAATGGGTTCACATATTATTTGTCTTTCTAATTTTGATGCTGTGTTGTAAAAATAACCATATGCCCAGAATGTGTTCCAGAGACTGGGTAGGTGTAAGAGCTTGGTGCTGTAATCTGTATAATAAACTATGGATAAGTCTAAATTATACTATTACTTTCAAATGGGTCTTTTGATTGCAGAATACTCCAGTAACCCGCTTGCTTTCTCTGCTGCAAAGTGTCCCTGGAAATTTTTTTGAAATGTTGGCAACTATGCACTTATAAGTTACGCAAGGTGCAGGGTAAGAGGGGCAGAACTTGTATTGTGCCTCTTGACATAAAAAGTGCTGGTGAACAGCACAATACATGATCCTCCCTGCACACCCTACACACAGCATGTGCAACTCATAAGTGTCCATTAAAACATGGTAAAGGTGGCAACCCTAGCAACAACACTAGCTAACTTAAAATGGAAAACAAAGCTTTGTTTAAAGTTATAACAAATCCTAGCATTTTTGAAACGCTAGGATTTACCAGTGCAACAAACAAAAGGGACTTTCAGTCATGAAGTATTAAATACTTATGCTGAAAGTTCCTTTATTTCTCTGCAGCGTTTGCCACGCTGAGCGCCTTAGGCAGCGCACGGCAGAAGGCTATTTTATCACTGAGGTGATCTTAGCCTATAGCGTGCTAGCTATCCAGCATAATGCCAGCTGGCCCCATGGCTATTGGCTAAGAGACGGAAACGTCACCTCACTGGAAAATAGTGTTCTGTTGTGGGCTTTATACTTCATGACTGAGAATCCCCTTTATTTGTTCCACTGGTAAATCCTAACGTTTCAAAAAAAAATGCTAGGATTTACTATCATTTTAATGTTAAAATCACAATTTTTATTCTGCCTGTGACATCACATATGACAGCCCAGAAAAAAAGGGCTGTTCTACTAGAAAACTAGGCGTCCAACAAGCCCCCTATTATTTGCATATTATAATAAACTGTGTTTGCTCCAGGCCGTATGCGATGTAACTGTAAGTTGAAAGCATTTTTGCATGCTCTCTGTATTGCTTGAAGTCAGTAGAGTCTATTGGCTTTGAGCATGCACAATCATACTCATTCTCACTAAATATTAAACATATACATAGATAAATGCTCATTCATATTAGGGGTGATTCAGTGTGCTCTGAATACTTACCAAATGTTGGCGCCGCTCCACTCACTGCAATCTGTAGAGTTGGTCTGATCTTCTGAGGGCATGTAGAGGCTCACAGTGACGTTAGTAGTTACATCAACGGCTACGTCACCAGCTCTCACTGAGCATGCGCATTGTCCTCACTGAGCGCCATATTCCTACCCAGGAAGAACCCCCTTATAGGACTCATTTAATGAGATCCACAGTGGGGTTTGAAAATAGGGTTGCCACCTCAGCCATGTTTTCCTGGCCACTTATGAGTTACACATGTTTCAGGGTGTGCACGGAAAACATGGATAGTGCTGTCCAGGGTCACTATTCGTGTGCTGTCCAAGTGCACAGAGCATATAACCGTCTGCACACCCTGCAGCATGTGTAACTCATTAGTGTCTAGGAAAACATGGCAGAGGTGGCAACCTGATTTGGAAAAGATGGAAATGTCAACAACACATTGCAAGAAAACAGATGAAAAAAAAATATTGGTGAGTAATTAGGCATATGAATTTTTTATAACATTCTTTTGAATACTGTAAAGTTTGTTTTACTGTTTCATATCCCTTTAACAAGTAAATTGGAAAGTTATATTCTCTTTCTAAATCATGAAAGAAAAATATTGGATTTCATGACCCATTAATAATGAAAGGTTTTTAGGAAGGGGATATTCCTTAACTCTAACCAGTTTGCACTCTTAGGGGCTCAAAGGGCTCCACCTACCTGCAAGCATACAGGGTGGTTACTCTTTCCACTAGTTTCTTATTAAAAGCCTTTATGGTAAATTATTTCAGCAGTATCACAAACTCAGCAAACGTCAATCAAAGACATAAAAAAATTCGTACTACTTAATAATAATAATAATAATAATAATATCTACATTTGTATTGTAACAAAAAGCACCTAAACAAAAGCTGTGCAGACTGATTTTAAATGATTATTTGTTAAAAATTTAATTTTAACACACTTAGAAGTTGCAACATAACCGGGCCTTTATTTAAATATTTTTTTCTTTATTATCTACATTGGTATTTTTGTTGAAATATACGGCAGCAGTAGGGTTGCCACCTTTTGCCCAAAAAAATCCTGGACACTTTTTAAGTGGACGTGGAGAGGGCGTGGTTTGGGGGGGCGTGGTTTGGGTGTGTGGCTTGTCGCAACCTTAAATTCATTATGAAATTCATATATATATATATATATTATATGACACACAGCAGGGAAGCCCCGATGAGGGTAACACAAGGAGAGCATAGTGCAGGCTGATCCCTGATCCCTTCTCCTGCTTCAGTGTTTGCTATTGTGTCAAAGACCCAGGCTGCCTATCCACCCCCAGATCTTTGTTCAGCCTGCTCCCCCTCAGCAGGTTGAAGGATCATCTCTCTGTCGGTGTTGAAGCGGCCATGCCAGCCGCGGGTGCCAGGGTAAGGAGCCCGGCTAGCAAAGCATATAATCCTCCGCAGGACCCCCTGGCACTGGCAGGTGAGAGGCGCGTGGTGTGTGCTGGGGCTGAGCTTGGGGATCTGGGGCCTGTGATGTGCGCTGAGTCCGGGGCCTGGCTCTTTCTGCTGTCCCAGCCGCTGTGCTCTCTCCCTCAGCCGCACGGCGCTGTCACACATTTTGCTCGTCATCAAGGTTGCAATGAGAAGCGGTTTGCGGCTGTTGACACCACGTGATCACCCGGCACATAGTGTTATCTCCATGGCAACCTGAGTCTGCTACTTTAGCTGTCAGTAAGGCTAATACTGAGGGTTGAATGTCAGGGGATAATACTGAGAGCTGTATCGGTCCCTACCCGGTCCTGGTTAGTAACCCCGGGCTAAGCGCTCCCATGGACAGCTTATTTTTTGCAAAGTCTCACTGCTGCGCCAGGGAAGCTCTTAGTCCGGGGCATTTGAGGCTAGTTCTGGGACACGGGACACAGAGCCTCAGACCGGGCAGCAGGTTTGCAAGAATGTTATGCATCTGCAAGAGCACTAGATGGCAGCACTATTTACTGCCAGTGCCTACCTAGGTATCTCTTCAGCACAGAATATCATGGGAATGAAGCAAATTTGATACTAGAAGTCAAATGGAAACTTTTGTAAAATGGTATGCCCTGTCTGAATCACAATAGAAATTTTTTGGGGTTTTCTATCCCTTTAAAAATATTGACCATGCAGGTAAAATACCATCTGGGTGGCAAGCCAATGGTGATGTGTATCACCTCAGCTTTTTTTGTAGGAATGCTCTGTGTCCAGTATTATACAAAATATTCCAGTATTTCAGCTGTCAGATAGTACAGCAGCCAAGCCCAGCACATATATCCTAAGAATAATATTTCTGTGCAGGGAAGAACACATTCACTGAGTTGTTTGTTAGCAGAATCTGAGCAGTCTGTGGGTTTTGCTGGGCATTTCTTGATAGATATTAGAGTTCACATTATGGCATGATATGTTGGACAAACCTGGAATATAACAATCCTTAATACTTTAACCCACTGTTTCTTAGCTCCAGTCCATATAAGGCCAAGGTTTCAGAATATACATGCTTAGTTAATGTCAGTAATTTATGCATCAGTTGATTCGTTAAAAGACCTTTTAGGTACGTGTACATGTGAAACCAGAATATGTATTAGAGAGGGCAGGTCTGTGGCATCTGGCTTCAATAGGAAAAGCAAGATGCTGGATCTGTAAATAGGAATTGTTTCTGATATGATTACATACCTTGCAACATTTGTATGATACCTTCCAGAATTAAAAGGCCTAGGCTAAGTGTCAGAGATTTATGGGTAAAGAGCCAGAGGCAGAGCCAGGATGACCAGAGGTTAGAGTTTTATTTTTGTTTTTATTTTTTGAAATCAAGACTTTTCTAAAAAAAGAAAAAAAAGGAAAGCGTCAGGAGGGGCAGCAGGGCAGAGCGCTCAAACTGTGACAACGCTGCAATATGCAGGACAGTTGGGAGATCTGCAATCACTCTGCATTTATATTATAAAAACAGGCAAAAAAGGATCACCCCAGTGCCATCCTGAATGGGTTTGGGTATGATTAACTCATCAATGCTGCAAGGATAGGAGGGTAAAATATACCACCCTTGAGCTTCTGCATTTGATACATATATACACACACACACACACACACACACACATATATATATCTCTAAGGAAGTAACTGCACTCACAGGAATTTTAGATATCTGTAGTGTCAAATAGTCCCCAAAACGTCAAGATATTTTGAAACTATTGATATCTAAAATTCTTGTGAGGGCAGTTTCTATCGATTTCATTTTTGCACCCAGGTAGTTGCACCAGGAGGGAGGATTCACTTTTGCCAGTTTCTTATATATATATATATATATATATATATATATATATATATATATATATATATATATATATATATACAGTATATATATATATACAGTATATATAAAACAGTGTTGGTTATTCAAAACTAGGGAATGGTAAATAAATGGATGATCTATATTTTTAAACAATTACATTTTTGAGGTTTACTATTCCTTTAACTGCACTCAAATGATAACGTAAGAGGTTGGCATGGAAGACTTGAAAAGTACTTTTCCTTAACTTGATACTTGTACATGAAAGTCAAAATCAAACTTTCATGATTCAGATAGAGCATGCACATATAAGACTCTTTTAAATGGACTTATACAGGTAGAAAACCCTTTATCCAAACTGATTGGGACCGGAAAAGGTTTGTATTTCAGAATAGCATGGATTTTGGAATATTAAAATTTGTAAAATGGGACAGCTTGGAGAGGGGATGGAACTAAGTGTAAACAACATCTTATGTCATTTAGGCAATATTTACAGGTCATAACAGTTGTTGTTAAAAATAAATATAGACTAGCATTTGCATTTTAGAACACAAAAATGTTAAATACCGACAGGGTATCATAATAAATCGGCCCCTATAACTTACAAGATGGAAAAAAAGTAAAATTTTTGATCATTTTATTTTTTTAAAATATTTATTAAAAAGTTTGGATTTAAGAATACGTTAAGGATTTCAGAATTACAAATTTGGGGATTTGTACCTGTAGAATCAAAGTTACTTTGTTAATTTGGTATCCTTTGTTGAAAAGCATATGTACATATCCTCGCCAAAAGCAATGCACTACTGGGAACTACTGATGTCTACACACATTTTTCTCTTGTTATTGACTCACAAAACGTGTTCAGCTAAGTATCAGCAGCACCAGATTGCTGCCCTGGATCTGAATTTAACTATGTGTTTAATCCCCTTGAAGGATATATGCAAGCAATAGTGCAATCATAAAATATTCTAACACATTAAAACACTTTCGTTTTGCATTTTTATGCCCCCCTCTTTTTTTTTTGTAAATGTATATTTGCCTACAGAACTTTAATAGAACCAACTAGATATCAACTTAGAATATTTCTCTAATTGTAAATAAATCAATTATGTTTAGACTTTAAGTTGTGCATAGAAAGATGCCATAAAAAAAGATTTACTTAAAAAGTACATATGAATTCTATGGAATAGGTTTCTTTAGATGTGTCTATCTGTAAATGTATTTTCGCTTAGCTACAATTGTACTAATCCACCTTAAATGAACAGAAGAGAGGTTGCTAGAGAGGCAGGGGAGGGGTTTGAAGCTCACTGCTGTTTCACGAGAAAGATGCAGGAACTGCTGGGAATACAGAAGCCGATACTTCACTGCTTCACTTCCTGGATCCTGTCATGTGATATGATGATGGGACAGAAGCACAGAGGTGGCAGACAGGGTGATAAGAAAGAGCCGGGGTCAGGTTGTTGCTCGAAAAAACTATTTCCTCTGCTGTCCTGTTCAGGTGGTAGACTTATTTTAGGAGCAAACACAGACATGATCTCTTTCCCAACACTGTAGATCTTGAAAATTCTATAAACCATCAAAACCTTTCCATCCAGAACAGTATTGCTGTTATTATTATTAGTATGTTATCATATTTTATTTGTAATGGTACAATGTAAATCTTGCAGTTTAAACTGTCCCAATTTTATATAATTTCACAAAATAGCATCTATTTTTACACTCACAAAGTATTCCCATTTACTTAAGTATCTTTATTAGCCGAAAATGGGATTGATATGAGCCCTTAGAGCAATAGTACATGAAATTAAAGGCACAGTGTTCAGGTAGCCCTCAGTTTACGCCGGGGTTAGGTTCCAGAAGGAAAGGTTGTAAATTGAAACCCAGTTTATAATGTAAGTCAATGGGAAGTGAGGGAGATAGGTTCCAAACCCCTCTCAAAATTGTCATAAGTAACACCTAATACATTATTTTTAAAGCTTTGAAATGAAGACTTTAAATGCTAAGCAGCATTATAAACCTAATAAAATAATCACACAACACAGACTTCACATGCATTTTTCTGCAAACAGTTCTTTCTATGCATTCCAATCTGGACTGATTTATAGACAGGAAGATCTTGCTCCTTTTGAAATCTGCTCGATAGCTCAGGTCTGGTTAAACTGATTGGCTTTGCTGCAACACAAGCGGACAGCTCCACCTACTGGCTATTTTAATAAATGCACTGCTTCTCAATGCTTTTCAATAGCAGTCACATGACTGGAAAAAAAGGTTGTTATTCTGAAACGGTGTAAATTGAACCGTTGTAAAACGAGGGCCACCTGTACTGTAAAATCCCACCCCATGTGAATCTGTTTCCAGTGATTTATTTTACCTGCTCGATTGTTTACATATATCCTTTACCTTCATTGTGTCATTTGAAATAGTTGTTTTTGCCTCTATTTATTTGTCTTTTCTGCCTCAATAAAAGAAACTTAGTAGTGGTCCCTGGGGCAGGTGAGGATTGTTTACATTGGTCTCCTCCATGAACCCTCCTTCCAAAGAATAGTAACATGTCCTTGTAGATCTAATAGGGAAATAGGGGCTCTGATGTCTTTGCCTGCTTCCATAGCTATTGCCTACATCTTATAAGACTTGCCCCTCATTTGAAAGAGGATACACCCCCTTTCAAACAAGAGATCTCTAAGTGTTGTGAAGTGGCCTTCATATTTACTCTTCGGCACCACTAGAAACTAAGAAACAAGTTTGCCCCTTTCCTCACTGTGTAAGATGTCATCCCAAGTGATGACATTAAACAGAGCAATACCATGCAAAGATACTGTCATCAAAGAAAATGCAGGAGGCTGACATGATGTTGCTTTCACCATTCAAGAGGTAAAAATTGCCCGATTTAGATGTGAACTAATTACATTGAAGTACTGAAATATACAATAAAACATTGTGCAAAGCAATCAGACTTCCATTCAGTAAGCAAACATCTGCCATCAAAGCAAATAAGTTTGCAACAAAAAACTCACATTTTTTGGCAGCACGGAAGATGTACATATTTTTCAATTTGTGAAAGCAATTGGGAAGTGGAACCATTCTATTTGCATTATATTGAAAGCTGTCAAAAATAAGATACTTTAAATATATTTTTTTTCCTGTGGTATTCATGATTTGCTCCCAACCCAATGGAGATACAGAGTCTGTATTACCCAAGCTGTCAATCATCTAAATTAAGATAAATGTCTGTGGACTGTACCACATTTGTCAGAAAACAAAGCAGCACTATCTCACATTTACTGTATTGCCCCAGTTTCTAGTAGGAAAAAAATGCTTAGGGAGAGGGCTGGATTACTGCATTTTATATGGTAAAGTAAGCAAAATGTAAACATGCATTTTTTTTAAAAATGATTTTTGTCTACTGCTGCCATTTCTTGGCTTGATGCATTCAAGTAAATAAGCACTTCCCTGTCCTTTTAGTCAGTATAGGCTGCACTTAGCATGTTAACACATATATGACCTTGCATTTCAGCTCAATAAATAGCTATTTTTATATTGGCATACCTAGTCTCGATTTCCTAGAAATAGCATCATTACTAGGCGTTCATTTGTTTAATTGTTTTTATCCATTTGCATTAAAGATAACAAATTTAGCCATGTCTAATCAGTGCTATACTATTGATATTACCATGTTAAAGATGGGGGTTTTTTATAGCAATTTCACTTTAGAACTAGAAATAACAAATACTTATACTGATTTTATTAAAATATTTTGCACTTTGCACTACAGCATTTTAAAGTTGGACAGATTAAAAGAATGCAATAACATAAAAAACTATGAATAGTAAAAATATGTTATATTTGTGCATAGCATATATAGCATTAACCTTGCCCAATAGGAGAATGATATGCAAAACAGTTTTTTCTGTCTCTCAAAATATTCTTTCATAAATTATCATTTGTAATTTATATACTGATCTTTTAATAAATATTTTGTATGACAGCACATCAGTCATCCACAGTTATTTAATTTCCAGTCTCAATTTTCTGAAATATTTGTGCTGATTTCTGTTAATGTGGCAATTTGATGAACCAATATTATTGTCTTCAAAATGCTGTTTCATTTTGATACATTTTACAATACAGGGTTAGCTGCTATGCAACTGTAAAGATATATATATACAGTATATATATATATATATATATATATATATATATATATACAGAAGGGAGCAATAATGCTGTAATTATGTCACAAAATAGGGACATGAAACCCAAAATTCTTCTTTCACGATTTTTTTAAGATTCAGACAGAATATGCAATTTTAAACAACTTTCTCTTTTGCCTCTGTCATCTAAATTGCTTCATTCTCTTGGTATTTTTAGTTGAAAAGCATATATAGGTAGGTTTTCGAGCAGCACTGCATTACTGGGAGCTAGCTGGATGATTAGTGGCTGCACAAAAGTCCTCTTTTCACTGGTTCACCAGATGTCTTCAGGAAGCTCTCAGTAGTACATATCTGCTCCTTCAAAAAAGAATATCAAGAGAATGAAGCAATATTAATAAAATAAGTAAATTGGAAAGAAAAATGTTGGGTTTCATGTCCGTTTAAGATTACCCCACAGGCATAGGAATAAACTCACAAGAGAAGCACACTGACACAATGCTAGCAGAGCTATACAGTTGGGATCCAGGATATCCCAGGATGATGGGATCCAGGATATCCAAGCAATGTGGTGGAAAGGATAGGCTCAGGCTTCCATAAAATACAGCGTATTTATTAAAATTATTAATAAAAACAGATGGGTATATATACTTCACCCAAAATGTAAAAACAAATGTTGAGACAGATCGCTTTTTTGTTTTTACATTTTGGGTGAAGTATATACACCCATCTATTTTTATTAATCATTTTAATAAATACACTGTATTTTATGGTAGCCTGAGCCTATCCTTTCCACCACATTGCTTGGATATCCTGGATCCCATCATCCTGCTGCAGGATCAGTGTAGCTGGGTCACTGTGATTCCCCAGCCTGTGTCAATTAGCACATTGGTGCTGCTCCGTTTGTGAGTATTACTTTATCACAAGATCTGCTATATTACCATTCTCGCAGTGTTGCACTAGGAGGCGCCCTCTTTCTTTGTGATCCTTTTCACAGATTCCTGACCAGGAGAAACCATACACTCAGGGATCTGAGGTTGTTCAAGGATGGTTAGTCTAACTATAAATCTAGAAGGACACAGAAGCCTCAAAGAAGGATTAATGTAGCTTTGGAGCTCAGTTTTAATGATACATCACTGAGCACCAGCTATAACCTTTATAACTCTTTACAGGACTGTAAACTATACACATACTATACAGGACTTGATTGAAAATGTCCTTTAAAAAAAGACACGTCCTCCAAGATAACTAACATGAACACTTTCTTTAAAACTTCTCAAGCCTTTATAGACGGCCAATGCAGTAAATATAGAACCAAAGGGGGGCGTGTTAGGCAGCGGCCATGAACGGTCGCAATATCTGTCGCTCCTAGAGTGGGATTTGCTCAATCCGCCAATTTTGGCAGTGAATCTGCAACATCTAATAATATCCACCTCATCCTTCACCAGACAGAGGTGAGCAGCATTGAACTATACTAAATTTGCAGAGCTCATGACCTATAGAATCCAGATCTGGTCCGTTGAGTTCTTAGGTGGCGGCCTTACAGTAGGATTTTGTCCCCCCCCATAAACTGGGGTATAGCAGTATTCAATTGACTGCCTACTATGCTATGAAGGGAAACATCTTTCAGGATAATTCATCTAAGTGTAGGTGTGTTTGAAAGGGAGCCGCACAAGCTTTATTTTAAAAAGGGGGGGGGAGAAAAAGGATGGAGGCCCTAAACAAATGGGAACGTGAGATGATGTAGCTCTTAACGGATCATTACCAGAGCTTGGAGGCTGAATTGTGCTGACTTTTCTTGAGTCCCGCAACTGTAGTAGTCCCTCCAAGTGAGAGTGGCGGGGACACTATGCCTTTCTGGTTAGACTTGGCTAGTGAGGGGGCATCCAACAGACAGATAGACATCCAGTGGGAGGGCCAGACGTCTACGGAGACTTAGCCCTGTGATGAGCAGTCACTTGAATCAGAGCTGCTGATCGGAGCCGCATATGAAGTGCAGACGGAGGCGCTCTATGCGCTAACAGAGGAGATCGCTTTCCCAAATAACGCCCGAGCAATAATGGAGGATGATGCTGAGACGCAGAGACTGGCCCACTTCAGATCTACTTTAGTTGAAAACCCCAGCCTGCTACCTTCTAACCATCTGCCCATAACTACGACCGGAGCTGGAATGGACATAAGCAGAAAGCTCTTTAACAGCCAAGGAAATCGGGGCCTTGCTGAAGCAGGATGTTTACAAATACTAAAGACAAGGAGTGCATGCTCCTTTTATTCAGGGATTTCTTGGAAGTGGCTTTATCTCAACTTGGTGCTCGATGGCCAGGACAGTGCTTTCCTGGACGTGAGACACGGAGTGGGATAAATTAAAGTTATGCACCAAGGTCTTCACTTGGGACAAACGCTGAGATCGGGAGATCTGTAGTATATTGCTATTACTACTCAATGGTATCTTTTTTTATGTATGAGTCCTGTATTAGACTAACTAGCTATTGGGTTCATGAGGATTTTCCCAATCAGAAACTTTACTAATAGCTATAGTCTGCCTTATTTACTAGCCAGTATGCATATATATACCCAAGGATATCCAATCTTAGTTCTGCTAAGGGACTTGAGAAACTCTTATATGCTTTGACCAAGATGTTCTCTCTAAAACTAGCGATCATGCTCCATGTTTAATCTAAGACAAATTGTATTGAATAGCAATTGATATGTAGGATATTGACCCATTGTATAATTTGCCTTGTAACACAACTGCCCTAGCTAAGTTGCTCTCTACAATTTCAACGTTCCATGTTATGCATTAACTAAGTTGCTTCCTATAATGATTAATATTCATGTTTCTTGTTTCTTTTAAGTTGAATTTGCCTGGAATTTCAGATATTCTCTACCATAATGAATATTCATAATATAGGTATAAATAACAGTCACTATACTTCCCTAGATAAAAATGTACTGCGATCAGTAAAGCTGATAGTTCTATGGGATTGAACATAACTATCTCATTAGTTGCTCCTATATCCCTATAATTGATACGTCCCCTTTTTATGGGTAACACAAGGTATAGACTAATTCCAGGATTCTTACTAATAACAAGCATCATATTAATCTTGCTTTGGTTGCCTTAACCTCTCCCAGCTGTAAGTATAGGGTTTTCTAATGCAGATCTCTATAAACAACATGTTACAGTGCTGGAGAGCTGAACTCTATCACATCAACCTCTCTCTCCCTCCTCTTTAACTTCAGAATATATTCTGCTTCATAGCATATGCCGCACATATGGCATTAGCCTATTACTAAAACACGATTTTAAGGAGTCCATGCCCATTTGCGTAACATTCCACTATATATACTGTGTGTGTATATATATATATATATATATATATGCATCCAAGGAAAAAAGCACTCACCGGGTCTTTACAGCATCAAATAACTTTAATATGTGACGTTTCGGGGTTACCCCCGTCTTCAGACAACTTTTTACAGACAAACACACCAACTCACCCTTTATGGCGATGACCCGCTCCCAAGTGCAGCTCTGCCGGTGGCGTTCCGGAAGTCAGCCAGCCGCGCCGGGAGTCACTACGTCATCGGCTGTCATGGCAACCAGGACGCGTCCCGGGAGAGTTCTAAATCTATTAAAAAAAACAATAATATAAAAGGATAGAACAGTGCACAGTAACAACATAAATTACAAATGGCAATAAGAGAAAAGAAAACATATTCCTCATGTATAGACTATAGTCATGTGACATCGGGGCAGCAAGAAAAACAAACAGAAAAATAATCCTATTATAGAATAAGCACAGTCGACTGCAATGGATACTACCCATATTACACCATAATATGCATATAAGTGGCGGACACAAGCTACTAATAATACCTCTTAAACGGGGATATACTAAAATCCTAACACCGTAACTTACAGGATTACAAAGCTAACTAACCTAGGTATAGTGCAAATGCACTAATACCGACCACTATTAAGAAAGCTAGTGCTAAAATTAATCTAATAATTGGTCCAATGTATCCAGGGTCAACAAACTACAATTACCTAAAAATTACAACAGATGTGAAGTATTGCAAAGAATAGTGTGACATATATAGTCTTAGGCCATAAAGATAAATCCCAGATGACCCAAGATCTGGTCCAAAGGGGGGGAAAAAGAGAGGAGTGTAGGCAAAAAATGAAAGAAAAAGGGGAAAAAAAAATAAGCACTAGATATAAGAGAAATAGAAAAAAAAAGAAGAAGGAGCATCAAAGAAACCAAGAAAAATAAATAAATAAAAAATAAATAAAAATAATAAAACTCGAATTAGGATAAAAAGAGAAAAAGAAAAAACAACAAACGAGGGAGAAAAAGAAACACCAGAATCAAGTGAAATCATATTAAATCAGTTACAAGAGGATGACATTTTGATATAAGCATATCATAGAAAGCAATGCCAGTCAAGATTAACATTAAGGCCTTGTGGAGCCATAGTGCCCAGATTAAAAATCCATTTAGATTCCCGTTGTAATAGTACCCTTCCTCTGTCACCCCCTCTTGCAAGTGGGGGCACATGGTCGATAATAATATATTTTAAATCTGAGACAGAGTGTTTGGATAAAGCAAAATGCCTGGCCACGGGTTGCTCCGAGTCCCCACGATCAATGGCCGTTCTTATGGCTGATCTGTGGTTGGCCATTCTTGTACCAAGATCGTCAACCGTTTTTTCCCACATAAAACAAACCGCATACACAGTGTAACAGGTACACTATGTATTTGGTTCTGCATGTGACCCAATGTTTAATACTGTAGATCCTATTTTTGTAGGGATGTCTAAACACTTTGCCAGTTGTTAACCCACTACATGTTGTACATCCCAAGCAGCGATAACAACCAGGTTTGGATTGTAACCAAGTCTCCTTCATATAGCAGTTTCTAGGGTCTGTCTTGACGAGTTGATCTCTTAGAGACCTCGTTCTCCGGTATCCAATTCTAGGAGGTGCTGTCCCATGGAATGGCAGATCTGTGTCAGAAGCTATTAGAGACCAATGTTTACGTACACTCTCGATGATGGCTGGTTTGTCAATATCAAATGTTGTCAGGAATGTCATTCTATTGTCCCCATGAACTGTATCTTTATGGACTAGTAGATCCTCTTGCTGTAGCTTCAATGTATCCATCTTTTGCAATGCTAGATCCTGTTTGTTGTATCCCCTCTGTATGAAACGTGATTCCATATCTTGCATTTGCTGCTCCCGAAGGATAGCATCAGTGTTGTTCCTTGCTGTTCTCTTAAATTGTGATACAGGTAAAGCACGTTTGAGGGCTGGGGGGTGGCAGCTGTGGGCATGCAACAGAGAGTTACGGTCCGTTTTTTTCGTGTACAATGTCGTGCATAACCGACCCTCTCTTTTAAAAATTCTAAAGTCCAGGAAATCCACACTAGAACTGTTGTACACCAATTTAAACTTAATAGGGGGTGACCCTGGCGTCCTGAAATAATGTTGTGTTGGCAACTTATTTATGGCCGAATTCGAAACAAGAGGCACGACATTATTTCAGGACGCCAGAGTCACCCAGTATAAAAGATATATAGATGACCTCTTCTTGCTATGGAATGGCACAGAGGAGGATCTATTAACATGGTTTGCATGTGTGAACGAGGCTCATCCCACTATTAAGTTTAAATTGGTGTGCAACAGTTCTAGTGTGGATTTCCTGGACTTGAGAATTTTTAAAAGAGAGGGTCGGTTATGCACGACATTGTACACGAAAAAAACGGACCGTAACTCTCTGTTGCATGCCCACAGCTGCCACCCCCCAGCCCTCAAACATGCTTTACCTGTATCACAATTTAAGAGAACAGCAAGGAACAACACTGATGCTATCCTTCGGGAGCAGCAAATGCAAGATATGGAATCACGTTTCATACAGAGGGGATACAACAAACAGGATCTAGCATGGATACATTGAAGCTACAGCAAGAGGATCTACTAGTCCATAAAGATACAGTTCATGAGGACAATAGAATTACATTCCTGACAACATTTGATATTGACAAACCAGCCATCATCGAGAGTGTACGTAAACACTGGTCTCTAATAGCTTCTGACACAGATCTGCCATTCCATGGGACAGCACCTCCTATATTATTATCGACCGTGTGCCCCCACTTGCAAGAGGGGGCGACAGAGGAAGGGTACTATTACAACGGGAATCTAAATGGATTTTTAATCTGGGCACTATGGCTCCACAAGGCCTTAATGTTAATCTTGACTGGCATTGCTTTCTAGGATATGCTTATATCAAAATGTCATCCTCTTGTAACTGATTTAATATGATTTCACTTGATTCTGTTGTTTATTTTTCTCACTCGTTTGTTGTTTTTTCTTTTTCTCTTTTTATCCTAATTCTAGTTTTATTATTTTTATTTATTTTTTCTTCTTCCTTCTTCTTTCTTTCTTCTTTCTTTCTTCTTTCTTTCTTCTTTCTTTCTTCTTTCTTTCTTCTTCTTTCTTCTTTCCCTACACTCCTCTCTTTTTTCCCCCCCTTTGGACCAGATCTTGGGTCATCTGGGATTTATCTTTATGGCCTAAGACTATATATGTCACACTATTCTTTGCAATACTTCACATCTGTTGTAATTTTTAGGTAATTGTAGTTTGTTGACCCTGGATACATTGGACCCATTATTAGATTAATTTTAGCACTAGCTTTCTTAATAGTGGTCGGTATTAGTGCATTTGCACTATACCTAGGTTAGTTAGCTTTGTAATCCTGTAAGTTACGGTGTTAGGATTTTAGTATATCCCCGTTTAAGAGGTATTATTAGTAGCTTGTGTCCGCCACTTATATGCATATTATGCTTGGTCCTGCGTGTAATATGGGTAGTATCCATTGCAGTCGACTGTGCTTATTCTATAATAGGATTATTTTTCTGTTTGTTTTTCTTGCTGCCCCAATGTCACATGACTATAGTCTATACATGAGGAATATGTTTTATTTTCTCTTATTGCCATTTGTAATTTATGTTGTTACTGTGCACTGTTCTATCCTTTTATATTATTGATTTTTTTAATAGATTTATAACTCTGCCGGGACACGTCCTGGTTGCCATGACAGCCGACGACGTAGTGACTCACAGCTCGGCTGGCTGACTTCCGGAACGCCACCGGCAGAGCTGCACTTGGGAGCGGGTCATCACCATAAAGGGTGAGTTGGTGTGTTTGTCTGTAAAAAGTTGTCTGAAGACGGGGGTAACCCTGAAATGTCACATATTAAAGTTATTTGATGCTGTAAAGACCCGGTGAGTGCTTTTTTCCTTGGATGCATATGTTATATTTTTAAAGCACCCCGGGCAGGCTGGACTTGAATGCTGTGTTACTGTGAGTGCTTCTACCCCTCTGGATCATATATATATATATATATATATATATATATATATATATATATATATAGTCTCTGATTGTCGTGCATCGTTTACGGGAATTCCATTATTGTTACCAGGTTGTGCTACTATATGTTTCCCTGTGGATGTGCTGTCGGCGGCCGAGACAGCATATCACAGTCCTCCCCTAACGACCACTACACCTGATAGCAGTGGGCAATTACCCACTAGTGTAAATGAATGACATTTGGATGACTTTCGCCTTCTTACCCTTTCTTAATTAGCTCCAAAATGATGGGCTTAAGGAGAGAATACACTTTCGTTTACCTATACCCGTACTAATAATTGAATACTAGAGAAAAGCAGATACCTATCTATGGCTACACAACTCCCTGTAGCATTCTATAGTGACATATCACTCCAACCCCTACCCTATCTGGTTAACTTATAGTGCTTATATTGATGGTTTCCCCCTCATTATATATATCAACGTTAGACATTGGGTCCAAAAGTGGCCCTTTCAACCTTTTACTTTTGTATTCCCCTTTCCAATTGTACTCTGTTATTAGCGGCCCAAGAGTGGCCGTTCTTTCCCAACCTGGGGAAATCAATCTTACTTTTATCTTAAGAGTGACCATGTTTTACATTAGAGCACCTCCTTTAAGGCCTTTAGTCTACTTGGGTTCATGAGTGGCCTGTTGAATCATTAGAGGTGTATTTATCCTATATATAAAAATAAAATGAGGTTCCACTTTTCTAGTTAGGTAGTAACTCGTTGAATAGATATGTACTGACTTTCTGTATTTTGGCAGCCTTGTATTCTGTAATTTCTGCAGCCCTGATTGTAATGGCTAAATCAATTTATGATGTAACTATTGTTTTGACTACTGATCTTTTGACAAATGTTATTTATGTGTACAACCTCAATAAAAACAAATTTAAAAAAATACAGAACCAGAGGAACAGTCAGAAGCAGAGACACCACACATGGAAGAAGATCTGACGCTAGTCACAAGAGCTGACCTAAGATCTTTGGTCTCTAAGCAGAACATCACAGCCAACTTTGAAAAGTTGTGGAACAAAATAGATCATATGCACACCGCTGTAACCAACAGTCTTTCTGAAATCAAAACAGAAATTGATGATTTGGGAGGAAGAATCGGCTTCTTAGAAGAGCATAATGACACCCTCACAGAAGATCTTAATGAAGTATCTCAAACTGTTGTCACACAACAACAAATACTAACAGAGATGCAAGAGAAACTTGAAAATTTAGAGAATAGGAGCAGGAGGAACAACATTAGACTGAAAGGAGTACCAGAGTCTATCTCCAATAAAGACCTCCTCTCCTATGTAGCACAACTATTCCATCATATGACAGAAGAAGCAGACAACAACACCATGGGGATCGAAAGGGCACATAGAGTTCTCAAGCCTAAACCTAAGAAGGGCTTGCCTCCTAGAGATGTGATAATTAAAATGCTGCTTTTCCAGGATAAATAAAAAATTCTCCAAGCTGCAAGAAATAATCCAACACTTACCTTTCAAGTCAACATCATTCAGTTTTTTCAGGATCTCAGCCTCAGAACCTTACAACGCAGAAGCTCTTTAAGATCACTAACGACGCTACTACGAAAACATAAAACACAATATAAATGGGGCTTTCCATTTGCTCTTGACATCAACAAAGACTCCAAAACCATAACCATTAAAGAACCAAAAGATATACCAGAGATATATAGAATATTAGATTTGGAAGCACCAATACTACCACTAAAAGCCTCTGCATCAACTCATCTACATCCTCTAAAACAGACTCCACAATCTACAGCTACCAAATGGACCAGGGTTAATCGCAAGAGACAAAAGACCTGAGAACCTTGACATATGTGGTGTCTATGACAATCTTGCTATTGTTACCTAGGATCTAACAACTATCAAGTGAGACTAACCTGGAAGTCTCAAAGTAATTACTGGTATCCTTTTACTATTTTGAGATTGTAATATTGTATTATCCTGTGTTTATTATATTCACAAATTGATTCAATACAACCTTGTGTTGGCTAATCATCATGGTGATAGCCTAAGTTTAATTACTCTCAACCTACTACTGCATATTTTATCCCATAGTAACAGCCATCTATAGAATTTATGGCTACGTGTTGCTGTAACGGCACCCTCTAACCTGCAGATTTTTGCTATACTGTTAATTAGAAAACCCCAAAATTGGGTTTTTAGTTTTTCTTATTTGTTTAGTTCACAAGATAAGTTGTTATGTATATTATATATTATGTTCAATGTTGCCTGGACTCAAGGATGCTCATTACTAAATGATAGTGATAACTTACTCCACACTGACACACAATGTCATCATACTAATCCATATAAATGAAAAACACGGAACACTCAATAATTTTACCTAACAACAGAAATCACTTCTAACAAACATATAATGTCTCATAACGTTACAGATGTGTCAAACGTAGAACAGCTATGACACAATACTTAACACTCAAGGCACACCTTTTATTCCTCTAGGAAACTCATTTTGTTAAAGCACAAATACCTAATTATTGGGCCAGACAATTTACTAAATATTACCACGAAACAGCAAGCACTAAAAAAGGGGTGTCTCTATCCTCATCCACTCATCTGTCAATTTCACACATGAAGCCACAATAGTGGAAGTGGAGGGAAGATATCTCATAATAAGGTGCCAATTAAACAGTGCAGACATAACCCTCTGTAATGTTTATGCACCCAATGAAAATCAACACACATTTTTTGAGCATATTACACGACTGTTAACTCAATGGTCACAAACCAAAATCATGATGGCTGGATGCTTCAATATAACTATGTCTCCGATAAAAGCAATACAAAAACAAACTCTCCAATAAAGCCCAAAGACATAACCGATTGATCAAATCAATCCAAGATTCCCTATCCTCCCACTCTTTGATAGACACCTGGGCCACAGTAAACTGTATTACAACAGACACAACATACTACTCCCCTGCACATGAATCCTACAAAGACTGGACTATATATACTCCAATCAAATTCTACAACTAGTCCTTGATTCATCCTCCATCCATACATGTGTATGGTCAGATCACTCTATAATCTCTCTCCATCTGAAGGGAATATGTGACCGCAACAGAACTAGATCATGGACATACGACCCAATATCCCAAAAAGACCCTCTGAATTACCCCAAAAAGACGCTACAACTACTAACTGGAACATTAATGTGGGTTCTACCACCAATCCAATACATACATGGGCAGCTCATAAGGCAGTTATGAGAGGACTACTCATTCAAGGAAAATTTCTCCACACCAAACAATATAGAGATCAACTGACCCAACTATATAAAGAAATAGATATCTAGAACGACAACATAGAATTCATCCCTACACACACTGCAAACTAAAAAGAATGCATTAGCCAAACTACTGAATGCACAGGCTACTAGAGCCATATTAAAGCTAAAATCTCAATACTTTATTTATGCTAATAAACCTGATACATTTCTGGCCCATAAAATTAGAGAGAGATGCAGAGCTTCAGCCATCCCATTCATTGAGACAGCAGACGGTTCCCTTACATCCCACCCACAAGCAATAGTAGACAATTTTGCAGACTATTATGGGAAACTAAATCATACTTCTGAAATAGAAAATACTACAAGAGAGTTTTTGAGAACTACCCCATTAGAAACTATATCTGAAGAAGACATAAAGAACCTTAGCGCCCCCATAACAAAACTAGAAGTGATACTTGCCCTCAAGACTCTTAAACCAGGGAAAGCCGCTGGTCCGGATGGTTTTCCGGGGGAGTACTATAAATTGTTCAAAACTAGCCTCATTCCTCTTGATTTACTCCAAGCCAAAAAATGCTCCAATTATCACCCAATCTCCCTTATTAATCAGGACTTGAAAATATTCACTAAAATTCTAGGCAATAGACTCAAACATGTGCTGCCCGGCCGGATCCATTTGGACCAAGTATGCTTTATCAAAGAAGCCCCAGATAATATTAGGCACCTGATAATCATTATACATTATTTAAAAGAGACAATAACGCCTTTTCTTGTTGGATGCGGAGAAGGCTGGCAGTATATGTTGATGACACTGTCCCATATGAACTTTGATGGCCCATTTATTATAGCTCTTAAAGGGACACTGAACCCATTTTTTTTTCTTGCGTGATTCAGATAGAGCATGGAATTTTAAGCAACTTTCTGATTTACTTCTATTATCAAATTTTCTTCATTCTCTTGATAACTTTATTTGAAATGCAAGAATGTAAGTTTAGATGCCGGCCCATTTTTGTTGAACAACCTGGGTTGTTCTTGCTGATTGGTGGATAAATTGATCCACCAATAAAAAGTGCTGTCCAGAGTCCTGAACCAAAAAAAAGCGTAGATGTCTTTTTCAAATAAAGATAGAGAATGAAAAAAAATTGATAATAGGAGTAAATTAGAAAGTTGCTTAAAATTGCATGCTCTATCTGAATCGCAAAAGAAAAAAATGTGGGTTCAGTGTCCCTTTAAGGCTATATACGCGGTCCCAACAGCACAAGTATCGTCAGCAGGTTACAAATCTAAAGTATTCCCAATATTGAATGGTATGAGACAGGGCTGCCCATTATCTCCCCTTTTATTTGCGCTTTGTATTGAACCCCTAGCAGCAAATATTAGTTCTAACACAAATATCTCAGGTGTTAAAATACAAAAAGCTGAATATTAATTGACCCTCTTTGCAGATGACATTTTGCTCACAATTACCAAGCCACTTATTTCTCTCCCTAACCTATATAGGGATCGATCCGATAAAAATCGTCGCCCGCAAAAGCCGGCAACGCCAATATTTACGCTGGTTTGGTATCACATATACGGCGTAACCTAGAAGTTACGCCCGTATATTTCTGCCGTCGCCCGTAGTTTTTTGGGCCATAGGCAGGTATACCAAACCAGCGCAGTTTGGTATCCAATATGCAGCGTAAGGAAATCTTACTCCATTTTCACCTCGCCACAAAAAACAGCCGTAAGAAGCCTTACACTGACTATTGGAGCCCCGTAACTCCCTAAACTAGCTAGAAAATAAACCTAACACCTAACGCATGCGCAATGTCTATCTACCTGTCACCCGCGATCTGCTAAATAAAACCTAACACCTAACGCATCCGCAATGTCTCTCTACCTGTCAACCGCGATCCCCCCCCCCCCGAAATCCCTAATAAAGTTATTAACCCCTAAACCGCCGCTCCCGGACCCCGCCGTCATCTACATAAACTAACCCCCTACTGTGAGCCCCTAAAACCGCCGCCATCTACCTTATCTATCCCCTAATCTGACCGCTTACACCGCCGCCACCTATATAAAAATTATTAACCCCTAATCTAATCCCCCTATACCGCCGCCAGCTATATTAATATTATTAACCCCTAATGTAAGCCCCTTACACCGCCGCCATCTCTATTAAAATTATTAACCCCTAATTTAATCTACCTACCCCGCCGCCAGCTATATTATCTATATTAACCCTAAGTATATTATAGTTAATATAGTTATTACATTATATATATTAACTATATTAACCCTAATTATATTAGGGTTAATATAGTTAATATAGTTACTATAGTATTTATATTAACTATATTAATTCTATATAACCCTAACACCCCTAACTAAATTTATATTAAATTAATCTAATTCATATTATAAACTAAAATATTCCTATTTAAATCTAAATACTTACCTATAAAATAAACCCTAAGATAGCTACAATATAATTAATAATTACATTGTAGCTATGTTAGGGTTAATATTTATTTTACAGGTAAATTGTTAATTATTTTAACTAGGTATAATAGCTATTAAATAGTTATTAACTATTTAATATCTACCTAGTTAAAATAATTACCCAATTACCTGTAAAATAAATCCTAACCTAAGTTACAAATACACCTACACTATCAATAAATTAAATAAACTACAAATATCTATCTAAAAATACAATTAAATTAACTAAACTAAATTACAAAAAAAAAAACACTAAATTACAAAAAATAAAAAAAGATTACAAGATTTTTAAGCTAATTACACCTATTCTAAGCCCCCTAATAAAATAATAAAGCCCCCAAAATAAAAAAAAATTCCCTGCCCTATTCTAAATTAAAAAAAGTTCAAAGCTCTTTACCTTTTGTGGGCATGCCCCAAAGAATTCAGCTCTTTTGCATTTAAAAACATATACAATACCCCCCCCCATTACAACCCACCACCCACATACCCCTATTCTAAACCCACCCAAACCCCCCTTAAAAAAGCCTAACACTACCCCCCTGAAGATCTCCCTACCTTGTCTTCACCACACCGGGCCGAACTCCTCATCCGATTCGGGCGATGTCTTGCTCCAAGCAGCAAAGAAGAATTCTTCCTCCGGCGATGTCTTCCTCCAAGCGGAAAAGAAGAATTCTTCCTCCCGGCGACGTCTTCCTCCAAGCGGCAGCAAAGTCTTCTTCCTTCCGGCAGCATCTTCCATGAAGCGGCATCTTCAATCTTCTTTCTTCGCTCCGCCACCACGGAGCATCCATCCCGGCCGACGACTGAACGACGAATGAGGTACCTTTAAATGACGTCATCCAAGATGGTGTCCGCCGAATTCCGATTGGCTGATAGGATTCTATCAGCCAATCGGAATTAAGCTAGAAAAATCTGATTGGCTGACTGAATCAGCCAATCAGATTCAAGTTCAATCCGATTGGCTGAACCAATCAGCCAATCAGATTGAACTTGAATCTGATTGGCTGATTCAATCAGCCAATCAGATTTTTCTACCTTAATTCCGATTGGCTGATAGAATCCTATCAGCCAATCGGAATTCGACGGACGCCATCTTGGATGACGTCATTTAAAGGAACCTCATTCGTCGGGAAGTCGTCGTGCCGGAAGGATGCTCCGCGGCGGAGGAGCGAAGTAAGAAGATTGAAGATGCCGATTTGCTTGAAGACATCGCCGATGGAAGAAGACTCTCTGCCGCTTGCTTCAAGACATCGCCCGGATGGAAGAAGACTTCACTGCCGCTTGCTGGAACACATCGCCCGGATCGGATCAGGAGTTCTGCCCGGCGGGGTGAATACAAGGTAGGGAGATCTTCAGGGGGGGGTAGTGTTAGGTTTATTTAAGGGGGGTTTGGGTTAGATTAGGGGTATGTGGGTGGTGGGTTGTAATGTTGGGGGGTGGTGTGTTTTTTTTTTGCTGGCAAAAGAGCAGTTTTCTTGGGGGCATGCCCCCACAAAAGGCCCTTTTAAGGGCTGGTAAGGTAAAAGAGCTTTGAACTTGTTTTAATTTAGAATAGGGTAGGGAATTTTTTTATTTTGGGGGGCTTTATTATTTTATTAGGGGGCTTAGAATAGGTGTAATTAGCTTAAAAATCTTGTAATCTTTTTTTATTTTTTTGTAATTTAGTGTTTGGTTTTTTTTGTAATTTAGTTTAGTTTATTTAATTGTATTTTTAGATAGATATTTGTAGTTTATTTAATTTATTGATAGTGTAGGTGTATTTGTAACTTAGGTTAGGATTTATTTTACAGGTAATTGGGTAATTATTTTAACTAGGTAGCTATTAAATAGTTAATAACTATTTAATAGCTATTATACCTAGTTAAAATAATTAACAATTTACCTGTAAAATAAATATAAACCCTAACATAGCTATAATGTAATTATTAATTACATTGTAGCTATCTTAGGGTTTATTTTATAGGTAAGTATTTAGATTTAAATAGGAATATTTTAATTAATAATATTAATATTAGATTTATTTTAATAAGAGTTTAGTTAGGATGTTAGAGTTAGATGGGTTATTATACTTAATATATATATAATATAATAACGATATTAACTATATTAACCCTAATATAATTAGGGTTAATATAGTTAATATATATAATATAATAACTATATTAACTATATTAACCCTAATATAATTAGGGTTAATATAGTTAATATAGCTGGCGGCAGTGTAGGGGGATTAGATTAGGGGTTAATACATTTATTATAGGTGGCCGCGGTGTAGGGGGATGTAGATTGTAGGCAAAAGAGCAGTTTACTTTGTGACAAAGCCCCGCCAAAAGCCCTTTTAAGGGCTGGCAAAAGAGCTGTTACTTTGGGGCATGCCCCGCAAAAAGCCCTTTTAAGGGCTGGCAAAAGAGCTGTTACTTTGGGGCAATGCCACGCAAAAAGCCCTTTTCAGGGCTATTTGTAGGGTTAGACTTAGGTTTAGTGGTAGGGATAGTTTAGTATTTTAGGGGTTAAATAATTTAATATAGATGGCGGCGGGGTAGGGGGATTAGATTAGGGGTTAATAATTTTAAAATAGCGGCGGGGTAGGGGCTCACTTTAGGGGGTAGGTAAGGTAGATGGCAGCGGTGTTAGGGGCTCACTTTAGGGGGTTATAGATTTAATATAGCTGGCGGCGGTTTAGGAGTTAATAACTTTATTAGGTAGCGGCGGTTTAGGGGTTAATACATATTTTATTGTTAGGATAGTGAGGGGGGATAGCGGATAGAGGGTTAGACGTGTCGGGCTATGTTAGGGAGGCGTGTTAGACGTGTCGGGCTATGTTAGGGAGGCGTGTTAGACAGTGCGGGTGATTTAGACTTTAGTCAGGTTTTGTAGGCGCCGGCAGTTTCTAACGTGCCGCAAGTCACTGGCGACGCCAGAAATTTGTACTTTCGCAGATTTCTGGACATCGCTGGTTTGTCAGACTTACGGCACGTTAGCATCTGACGGCGACATATATGGGATAGCTCGAGTTGCGAGCTGAAACTGCAGGCGACGCGGGTTCCCTCGCTTGCGCCGCAAACTGCAATCTATATCGGATCGCGCCCATGATGTGCTAAACAAATTCTCTTCAATTTCAGGTTACAGAATAAACTTAGATAAATGCGAAATGCTACCTATAGAAATCCCTCCCCACACAAAAAAAGCAATAGAAATCAATTTCAAATTGCAGCAAGCTAAACATTCCCTAAAATATTTAGGAGTGCACCTAATGACCCAATTCCAACAATTATATAAATGTAATGATATTCCGCTCTATAAAGCCATAAGAAAGGATTTACAAAAATGAAGAAACCATAACTTTTCCTGACTGGTACGCATGTCCGCAGTCAAAATGAATATCCTACCTCATATTTTATACCTTTTTAGGGCCTTACCTATAAAAATCATATACACGGAACTAGCAGCGCCACAATCGGAAATACTTGCTTTTAATAGAGGTAAAAAAGCAGCTAGAATATCTAATGGAATTTTGACGAAACACAAAAATCTGGGAGGTTTGGGGGTTTCCATGCCTCATAGATTACTATAGAACTGCTAGACTAGCACAAGATGCCCTAATACACAGATCTGTAAAAGAAGCAATATGGATAAAGCTAGAAGCAGACATGGGGGGATAGGGAGTTCCTGATTAAATCTTTTGGGACAACAAACCCTCTAAAATATTGATGAGGGGCTACAGCCCACCCACGATAGAAACGACAAGTCTTATATGGTCTGAAGTGGCACTAAAATGGGGGTTATGGCCGGAACGATCTACACTAATGCCAATTAGATACTTATTAAAGGAGGAGTTTAGAACTCATATAGGCAAATGGGAAAATAAAGGCCTTTATCGAGTAGCAGACCTTTTGACACAAAATAAATTGATAACGTTCTCTCAACTAAAGGAAAAGTTGGCTCCAATCAAGATTCACTGGTATTTATATCTCCAAATATACTCCTCCATACATAAATTCCTCATGACACATGCTAACAGCACTAAGACCACACTACAAAACCTCACAATGCAGACCAAAACAAACTATAACCAGACTATACTTAGTCACACAACAAACTGGGAAAATTTCCAAAAATTCAGTAATGACCAAATGGGAGGCAGAACTAGAGATATATCACTAGACAAGGAAACACGGGACAAAATATATAACTCGGTACCCAGAGGTCTACTTAGCGCAGATCTAAAAGAGAATACTTTAAAAACAATGTTTAGATGATATTTGACTCCCCTGAGAACTTCAAACATGACTCACAATAAATGCACACTATGCTATAGGGGTTGCATAAAATAGGAACAAACAAACACATGTGGTGGGACTGTAGAGAAGTACAGACAATTTGGAAATCTCTATCTTCTATGCTTAGTTATTTATTGGATGAAAACCTACAACTTACTTTTACACAAGCCTTACTTCACAAACATATTCCAGAATTGAATAGACCCATCAATAATTTTATTAAAATTCTGTGTACAGTGACGAGGACATGTATAGCAAGATATTGGAAGGTTGGTACTCCCTCATGGTTCGAAATACATAACAAGATTCAATACACCTACACAATGTATGACTCAGCAGCATGGACATTAGGCCTAAAAGAAACAAATGAGGAAATGTGGTTTTATTGGAACCTGAGAAATGGTTCAAATTACAATGAATGAAATTGTGTATAATAAACAGATTTAATATATCACACACCTGCTTGCTAATTATTAGAGAGCTCCAAAAGTAACTCATAAGCAAATGTTATATTGGCACTCAGTTTAAGTTTGAGTTTAAAAATGTTTTTTATAACTTACTTTGTTTTTACCATCCCCTGTTGGTAAATGTCAAACAATATGTAAAGAAAACCAGGAATGGACTCTTAATGATTTCCCAAAGAAAAAAATGATGCTTTGATTCCAGATAGCATAAACAAAAAAGGAAAAAAGATAGAAAAAAAAAAAGTCAATAAGATTGCAAGTTTGACAATATATTTATTAACATTTGTACTTTTTGTATAACGATTGATCTGATATATTTTATTAAAAATGTTGTTTCAATAAAAAGATTTAATAAAAACAGGTACAAATGCAAAATGATGTTTCAGGAGCCAATCCCTTAAAGGGACACTGAACCCAATTTTTTTCTTTCGTGATTCAGATAGAGCATGCAATTTTAAGCAACTTTATAATTTACTCCTATTATTACATTTTATTCATTCTCTTGGTATCCTTATTTGAAATGCAAGAATGTAAGATTAGATGCTTGCCCATTTTTGGTGAATAATCTGGGTTATTCTTGCTGATTGGTGGATAAATTCATCCACCAATAAAAAAGTGCTGTCCAGAGTTTCTGAACCAAAAAACAAGCTTAGATGCCTTCTTTTTCAAATAAAGATAGCAAGTGAACCAAGAAAAAATGATAATAGGAGTAAATTAGAAAGTTGCTTAAAATTGCATGCTCTATCTAAATCACGAAATAAATAAATTTGGGTTCAGTGTCCCTTTAATCATGCTTACAAAATACATGTGTGCACTATCCATTTATAAGGTAATAGTTTTAACCCTTCATATCTCAGATCATTTTGTGATGCTATGGCACCCTCTGGCTATCACATAGATCAAATACATTCAAAACAAAGACAATTTTAAATATGATATCGCTCATCCAAATCTCATAGTTAGTGCTACCAAAATAAAAACCTACTATAGAAAGAAGCCGAGTGGATTTCCTACATAATTAAAGAAATACTGTGAAGTCTAACTCCCTATTAAGGCCCTTAGGTACTATGGAGTTTAACTTATGGATGCCTCCTCTTCGTGGTTTTCCTATACAATCTATAACTTGCCATCTTAGCTGACTTATGTTAAGTCCAGCCTCCAAGAAGTGACGAGAAACTGGGGTAGTGAGATCTTTACACCTGATATTTGACCTGTGTTGACTCATCCTATCCCTCACCATAGCGCCTGAAGAGTTCATTCTAATATAAAAATTTATCTTCAAAGTTACCCATAATACTGGTACCTTTCCATGCCTGGGGTGTGCTAGTTGTAGTGCGGTTATTTAAGGTAATGAATTCTCGCATCCTTTAACTGGTAGAAAATTTAAAATCAAAGAACATTATTCTTGTTAATCATCCTATGTTATTTACCTAATACAATGCCAGTGTTCGTGAATTTATATATGCGAAACTATAAGAAAGGTTAAAGATAGGATGAGTCAACACAGGTCAAATATCAGGTGTAAAGATCTCACTGCCCCAGTTTCTAGTCACTTCTTGGAGGCTGGACATAAGTCAGCTAAGATGGCAAGTTATAGATAGTATAGGAAAACCACGAAGAGGAGGCAACAGAGAGTTGCTATTAAAACAAAAAAAGTATCTATGCACCATTGGTAAAGCTCTTTAAACCTAGCTACAATCTCCCACAACAAATCACCTATGTCTTGTATCCCAGGCTAGAGATAACCCGAACACTGTTGTCCAAGTCCCCAAACTTAAAGGGACATAAAATATACACTAGATTTTTCTTTGCATAAATGTTTTGGAGATAATGCATTTATATAGCCCATACAGGTTTTTTTTTTATTTTTAAATGTATAGTTTTGCTTATTTTTAAATAACATTGCTCTGATTTCCAGACTCCTAACCAAGCCCCAAAGTTATAGGAGAATACTGATATATACCTACTCCAGTTTGCTTCTGTTTGTGTAAAGGGTCTTTTCATATGCAAAGGAAGGGGGGAGGAGTGTCTGAATATTTTCCACTTGCAGTGGGTGTTCCAGCTACCTTTTTAACAGAGATAAACTAAGAGCTTCTAAGTAATTTTTTAAACAGCGATGTCTGTCGGACATGATACGCTACAGCGTATCATGTCGGAAAAACATTGATAAATCGGCCCCTTAGTCTGAGCTTCAAATAACTAGTAGGGTTTTTTCTGACAATTTTAAAAATGATATCTATTTCCACTCCCCTTGTACAATGTGACAGCCATCAGCCAATCACAAATGCATACACGTACCATTTGACAGCCATCAGCCAATCACAAATGCATATACGTTTATTCTGTGAATTCTTGCACATGCTTAGTAGAAGCTGATGACTCAAAAAAGGTTAAATTTAAAAAGTCTATGCACATTTTGTTAATGGATGTAAATTGGAAAGTTGTTTAAAATTGCATGCTCTATATGAATAGTGAAAGTTTAATTTTGACTTGTGTCCCTTTAAATGAACCTTAACTATATTCTATTTCAGCACAATTACGTTAACCAAATCCCTTCCCAATTGAGTCACCCCAAACTGCAACTTTTTTCCACAGTAATTGGTCTTTAAACATGACTCTGTCCCCCTTACCATACCTCTAACATTAAATGGAATCTCCTTATTTTATTCAGTGCAAACACCACACTATACAATGAGCACTCCTCTACATCATCCCCATTGTAATTACCCAGCTTCTTCTATATGCATTCCTGCAATAGTAAGCACCCTCTATCGGATTCCCTCCCCATTGCAAATACCCCCTCCTAAAACAGAACCTAAATTAAAAACAAGTTAAAAAGTTGTAGATTTTACATGACCTTACATTTGCAGTCTATATGAAGAATCTTTATTCTGCCTTGTATGGCCAGCAGCAATAGTTCATCTTCTTGAGTCTTGTCTTTTTTTGTTTCTGCTTAGGACTTCCTATATACGCTACATCATATCATGTCCGACAGGCAATGATAAATCAACCCCAATCTCTTAAACTCACTCTCACACACACAGTGTCTCACACACTCACTCTAACATACACTCACTGTCTCACACACTCACTCTCCCATACACACACTCTCACACCCTCTTACACACACACACAATCTCTCACACACACACACACTCTCTCTCTGGCGCGCACACACT
Organism: Bombina bombina; assembly: GCF_027579735.1. Lineage (NCBI taxonomy): Eukaryota > Metazoa > Chordata > Amphibia > Anura > Bombinatoridae > Bombina > Bombina bombina. The sequence continues at coordinate 755,470,573 of NC_069501.1, read as the reverse complement.
TTATCACATCCTCACACACACAAAGTTATGTATGAGTGCCATCCATGTTCCTTCAATGCCATATTTGCAGGCAAAATATCTAAAACATTTCCTCTCAGGGTCTCTGATAATTTGAGCTTCTGTTTATGCAATAAATACTTATACTTGAACAGCGTATTGGTGTAATCTTTAGCTATGATTTTTATATTTAACATTATCCAGTTCCAGACCATAAAACAGTGCTTTGTGCAGACCAGCAAGGGTGTTAGTGTTATATAGGTATTTGTTATTATTAGCTGATAACATTTAACATGGTAAGTGTTCTTGATTTGTTTCATTTTAGGATTGTGAGTGTTACAAAGTGCCATTCCCGCCTCTTATTTCTGATTTACTAAAAGCAATGTATTAATCCGTATATAAGTGTACCCAGATCTCTTTTTTTTTTAAACAACTATCCACAAAAAAACACATAGCAACTGCAATACATAGCAGCACCAGGGCAGTTTATAAGGAACCTAACACCTAGGGCAATATTCCAAAATGTGCCCCCCCCCAACAAATATGTACACACTCACACATACACACACATATACAGTGTATATATATATATATATATAAGTACAAATACAAAATTTGGTTTTTTAGCACACCTTACAAAATTTATATACAACATCTGTGAGTGCTGCCAATATGACCCAGTAATTACACAAACAAAGAGGTATTGGCGCACATCAATTTTCAAAAGCACAACATATTTTTTTTTTTTGAACTGCTGCAAAAAAATTGCCTGCAAACAACATCAAGAGACAACAATTCTTTTTAAATAATATTGGGATCTTAGTCACACAATATGGCCATATTCTGCTTAGCCAGTCACCAACTTACAAGGTGCCCCAATTAGACTGGTCCTAACACTACTTTGCCACAGAGGGCTGAATCATTCCTGCTTTTACTCTCCATAATAGAATGAGACTCCCTGGCTTTTTATTCACAACTATTACACTGCCATAAGCACACATGAGCTTGGGTGGGGTGCTTAAACCAATGGGAGATGGTCAGTCTCCCTGATGACCCCTATATAGGCCATACATTACGCCTACTATAAATAAATAAAACAATTTACAACAAGGATGGGTGTAAAGGCCGCAGCCCGCATTTATTAAATAATTTATTAATTAACAATTTTCCAAAACAACAATTAAAAACATAAACTTCTTTAACTTTTAAAACAAAAGGTGCCATAGCACCGAGATGTACCTTCCCCCCGGTTTACAACCAGATACATCCCCCAAAACTCTCCCGCCTCTTTAGGGAGGTACCAACTTACTTAACCTCCAGATCTAAAACACCCCGCCAAAGCACGCCAACGCGTGCCTACCCCACCCGGGCTAAGGCCTTTAACACAGCTTCTTTGATGTTAAAATTAAAAAGATGCAAACCTACTTCATTTAAGTGTACACCATCTTTCAAAAAGAAACAACGCCCAGTCTCGCCCTCGAACTCTACATGGCGAATGCCAAACCCCCCAATCCTGCAAACAAAACTACTAACAGATCTATTTACCTTTTTTCTAGAGGCCTCCAGCTTCCTCACATCCCATGCTACCCTCCAAACAGACCTGGGTTCAATATCAGACCACACTAACACCATGTCAGGGAACAATTCCTGCAACCTAACCAAATCCCACTTAATTTTGTCCAACAAATCCTTCTGAGAAATGAAACCCAAGTCATTTCCTCCTGCATGTATAATTAGAATCGCTGGAGGCCGAAACAACCTAGCATAACCCACCACCTTTCCAAGTAATTGATCCCACCTCAACCCTCTGGTTCCAAACCACCTCAACCTCACTGTCTCCTCATTAAGCTTCAGCTGAATGCCCTGCTCTGTACTTGCTGCTGCCTTCCGGGCCCAATAAATGTAGGAATGCCCGACAATCCAACAATGTACTGGTCCTGTCAAAACAAAAACAAAACCTAAACTCTCATATCAAGCCTAACATAAGATTTAAAACATCCAGACTTCCAGCCACCAATCCTCTTAATCACATTCTCACTCAAACCCAAATTGGCCGCCTCCGTCGCTGCCCCTATCCGAAACGAGTGAGTACCAAAATCCTTTGCCGCATAACCAAGCTTCGACAAAACCTTTCTAAACACCGCCAGGTACAAACAAAGGTAAGAAACCCGCTGGACGCACCTCCAAAAAGGCCTTCAATACCGCCACCGGACAACAACTCCCTTTAGTTTCTTTAATCTGGATCCACCTTCCCAACCCCTTTTGATCCGTTTTTGATTTCTTCAACCAAACCCATAACACATTATCTTTGATAGAAACATCACGGGCCCACAGACCCCCAGAATCCTGTCTATTAGCACCAACAATTTCAGATATACGAAAGGCACCAAAAAAGGCCAACACAAAAGCAGCCTGAAATAAAAGAAATTCATACTCAGATGAACAAACAGCATTTAAGGAACCCAATAACTGTTTCAAAGTCTCAAAAACCACCGGACGCCTTCTGTCGTTACAAACCTGACCTTTACATAAGCCCCTTACTGCCAATCTAATTACAAACAGTTTTGTCAAGTCCTGACAACCTAATAACTTAAAAAGAAAACCCATTGCTGCAATGGATTTATGAACTTTTGACTTTGACCAACCCAAATCGCCCCATTTCAAGACCCATGCTAAGAGTCCATGACTCCACTCCTCATTGGCAAAAACCAAACCATTCGCTGACACAAATTTAAACCATTGCTTCCAAACAGCTACATAAGCCAACCAAGTACCTTGAGCTAAAGCTCCCTTAGCGACCCAAATTAAATCCAGAATCTCAGATCCCATAGCTCTGTCGGACATCCAACACCCTCCTTCTCTGCTTCCGGAGCCACTTTCCAGAACCTTTCCCACTGAAAGCGAGAAAGAGAATCAGCAATGACATTCTGACAACCTGGAACATGAACAGCATGAAATAAAACATTCAATTGCATACAATCCAGAACAAACAACCTCAGAAGACGCACCACTGGCAGCGAGCTAGATGTGAGTCTGTTAATTGCGAACACAACCCCCAAGTTATCCGTGTGGAATATCACCTTTTTGTCCCTAAGAACATCTTTCCAAATTTTTAACGCTACTACCAACGGGAATAACTCCAGAAAAACCAAATTCTTATTGAGACCCGCCTGTTTCCATTCCACCGGCCATAACTCCGCAGACCAACGCCCATGCAAATATGCACCGTAACCCACCGAACCAGAGTCATCAGTATACAAATGAATATCCTCATTCGAAACTGCCAAACCTTGAACCATCGCACATCCATTAAAATCTTCTAGAAAAATCAGCCAAATTTTTAAATCCTCTTTTAGTTCCTTACCCAACCGAATCCAATGAGAGGGGTTCTTTACACCTGCCGTTGCTAAAGATAATCTCCTACAGAAGACTCTCCCAACCGGGATAATTCTGCAGGCAAAATTAAGCTTACCAACTAACGACTGAATTTCTTTAAGCCTAAGCTTCTTTCTCTTCAAACAAGCATCAATACAACTCTTCAGGTCCAAAACTTTATCCAAAGGCAAACGCCATTCCATTTTCCCCGAATCAATTTCAATGCCCAAAAAACTCAAAACTGTTTGTGGACCTTCCGTCTTTTCGTGGGCTACTGGAATGCCGAAATCTGCTGCCACCGCAAAGAAATGTTCCATAAGCTGAGCACAAACCATTTCACCTGCCCTACCAACGAAAAGGAAATTGTCAAGATAATGCACTAAAGATTTCGATCCAGATACCTGTCTAACCACCCATTCCACAAAAGTGCTGAATTTTTCAAAATACGCACATGATATGGAACAACCCATTAGACACAAATCCACGTAAAAGGACCCTTCAAAATAACAGCCCAACAAGTGATGACAAACCGGATGCACAGGTAAAAGCCGAAAGGCTGCCTCCACGTCCACTTTCCCCAACAAAGCACCCACACCCGCCGCCGTCACCAGCTTAACAGCCTGATCAAATGAAGCGTACCTCACTGCAGCAACATCAGGATCTATACCGTCATTAACTGACGAGCCTTTTGGGAAAGACAGATGGTGAATTAAACGAAATTGTCCAGCCACTTTTTTGGGAACCACTCCTAACGGGGACACCCTCAAATTCCTAAACGGTGGGTGACTGAATGGTCCTGCCATCCTACCTAATGCCACTTCCTTATTCAATTTACTTCTAACAACCTCTGGAAATTCCTTAGCAGACTTTAGATTCCCCGAAATTTGACAAACCCCCCCGTCCTCAAACGGGATCCAAAAACCAGAACTAAACCCTGATAACAACAACTCAGCATCACCCGCTTTTCCCCTCACCTTAGCGAATTGCTCTAACCAGGGCACCATCCTTCTTACCTTCACTGGGGTCTTGGCCCTTAGGAGCAACCTCTCCTGCCTTACCACCGCCACCTTTTTTGAAACATCTGAACCAAGGGTGAGTTCCTTCACAACCGGAACAAGCCTGCTTGTATTTACATCCACTACCGAATTTACACAAGCCTTCATTGTACTGGAAGCACAACCCTTTTCTAATGGCCACTGCCGCACCTCCCCCTGAAACTCCCCCAGCTGAGCCGACACCCCCTGTATTTCCTGCCCCGATACCACGAAAGGACCCACGCATTGGAGTCATCAACTCCAACCAGATCCCCATATCCCGGTCATCCCAACGCATCTCCGGCCTTACTGCCAAACGCTGACGAAATTGTTCGTCATAACGCCACCACGCTAATCCCCCATATGTGCGACATGCCGCCGAGATTTCATCGTAATAGCAAAAAAGGGGGGAACACTGATCTGGGAACTTCTCACCAATCACCGAAGCCAGAATACAAAAGGCCCTTGACCAATTAGAAAGCGTTTTAGGTAACTTACGATAACGTTTCTTGCGTTCATCCTCTTCTTTCTTCTCTTTATCCTTCGTCTCTTCTTTAATCTCCATCATCTGTTCCAAGGGTAACAGTGAAAAAAGCTCCAAAAATTCCCGTTTCCAAATTTTTTCTTTTATTTCTTGAGTCAAATTAATCCCGAGTGGTCCAATAGAGCATAAGCATGGTCTTCTCATCGCGCACTCTGGAACTTTCACAATATCCCCCGACGAAACGACGTCTTTTTTCTGCCCTTGAGTCCCCCCAGCTACCAGACCGCTGTCTCCCGAAACCGTAGCCACACCTGTTGCAGAGGCCACGCTACCTGACCCTGTAGCTGCTCCCGACACAGGAGTCCCAACACCCGAAACCCCACTCCAAGCCGACGCTACATTCTCCTTCTGACCTTCTGATTGCCTTTCAATTTTTTCCAATAATTCCTTTAAGCCGCTCACCAGCATCTGTTGCATACTACCACCAACATGCTCACTACCATCCACCACCACCATTCTTGCAGCACCCTCACCTGTGTTCCTGGGTGCCGTGTTTGGATGTACTGCTCCGGAGTCCCTCGTCTGCTCTGCTACAACTGCAACCTGCTGGGGCCTAGATTCCCTCTCACGGGGTCTATAAGCCCTCCGTCTGGGCGAAGAAGACCTGGACCTTCTCCTCCTTCCACTCCTCACTGCTGCTCTTTCCAACCTTCCCCATGTGGGCGACCTCCTTTCCTGACGATGACGAGATCTCTCTCTAGTCGACCGGGATTTTTCCCGACGCCGTTCCTCACCAGACCTTCTGTGACTATGGCACTCACGGGCATCCACAACCCGCGGCCGTATCTGTGGAGAGGAGACAGTGAGAGGCCTAACATGATAACCTTCCCTACTAATACTACCACTCCCTACCCTAGACCTAACCCTAGAATCTCCAACCTCCTCCTGCACAATGAAACCAGGCGATAAAGCCCTTATTAACTGTTCTAAAGTGGCCAGGTCCCCTACCTGCCGTTGTCCCACTGGTCCAGCTGAAGTGCCCTCCCCAGGATCCTCCATATCCAAGTCACTGTAGGTATAATCAAAGCACAATGCATCACCCTCCACGTCCTGCCCTGCTGGAGCAACAGAAATATCTGTCCCACCGCCCACATGGGCCCTTTTTTCTTTCTGCCCTAAACCTGTCGGAGATAAATGTAATACATTAATTCCCTCTCTTTCAGACCCCCCTCCAACTATTCCTAATTGCCTTCCCCCCCTCATTCTGCCCTTACCTTTTCCTTTTGAGCCCACCCCTTTACCCCTATGGCTTATACTATCAGACTGACCTACACTTTCTTTCCTTAACTCACAGCCCTCTTCAACCTGAGACTTCTTAGCCCTACTACCTCTAACTGATTTCCTCACACACTTCAACCCTCTCCTGGGAACTGCACATATAACATGACTCTCAACATCACCCCTTATATCCTTTTCAACAAACCTAGACCCTTCTATTTGATAATCTACTGCAGCCCCAATTTTTTCCCCCCTCACACTCAATTCTGTGCCTTCACACTCCCCTTCCAACAGCTCCAGAGTTTGAGAGGCAACAGGATTTAACTCCTTTGCCGTAACCAGCTCCCGCGAATCTTGAGAGGCCAGTATGCTCCTATCTTCTGACAGTGCCATGCTCCTAATTACAATATCTCCCTGACATGAAGGCAACCTTTCCCCAAATTGATCAAGGCCCAGCCCACACAATACATTTTCCTTACCTGCCGTGAGTCCGGTCCTGCTAGCCGCCTCAACCGTCTGCTCCTTCTCCAATGCCTTCTGCCCTTTAGCCTTACCAACGCTCCTCCGCTCAACCGGTAAGGATTTGGACCCACCCCCCCGCCGGGGGCTCCGACACTGCTGCTCCTGACATCCGGCGATAAACGAACTGGAGGCCTGGACCGCCTCCGCGACCTGCCGTGACTGCTCCCTTCCGATGCAGCTGCCAAATAATCCCAGAGCCATGCTGTCCCGCGTGCTGCCGCCACCTTGCTAACCTCGTCAAGGACCGACTCCATCCTCTAAGGCCTATCCAACCGCAAGGAGCAAACTTTTTCCTTGCGCTTGTATAAGCTAAAGAGGACGGTTGATACGCGCCCAAATTTGAAATAATAAATTCAGGCTCCGCCCACTCTGACCGGACGGCTCCATTGCCAAAATAGGGGTCACATTCCCCTTCGTCAATTTTAATTCCTCCAGGGAGTCATTACTTTTAAGTACAAATACAAAATTTGTTTTTTTAGCACACCTTACAAAATTTATATACAACATCTGTGAGTGCTGCCAATATGACCCAGTAATTACACAAACAAAGAGGTATTGGCGCACATCAATTTTCAAAAGCACAACATATTTTTTTTTTTTTTTTGAACTGCTGCAAAAAAATTGCCTGCAAACAACATCAAGAGACAACTATTCTTTTTAAATAATATTGGGATCTTAGTCACACAATATGGCCATATTCTGCTTAGCCAGTCACCAACTTACAAGGTGCCCCAATTAGACTGGTCCTAACACTACTTTGCCACAGAGGGCTGAATCATTCCTGCTTTTACTCTCCATAATAGAATGAGACTCCCTGGCTTTTTATTCACAACTATTACACTGCCATGAGCACACCTGAGCTTGGGTGGGGTGCTTAAACCAATGGGAGATGGTCAGTCTCCCTGATTACTTTTAAGTACAAATACAAAATTTGTTTTTTTAGCACACCTTACAAAATTTATATACAACATCTGTGAGTGCTGCCAATATGACCCAGTAATTAAACAAACAAAGAGGTATTGGCGCACATCAATTTTCAAAAGCACAACATACATACACTCACTGTCTCACACACTCACTCTCCCATACACACACTCTCACACCCTCTTACACACACACACAATCTCTCACACACACACACACACTCTCTCTCTCTGGCGCGCACACACTTTATCACATCCTCACACACCCAAAGTTATGTATGAGTGCCATCCATGTTCCTTCAATGCCATATTTGCAGGCAAAATATCTAAAACATTTCCTCTCAGGGTCTCTAATAATTTGAGCTTCTGTTTATGCAATAAATACTTATACTTGAACAGCGTATTGGTGTAATCTTTAGCTATGATTTTTATATTTAACATTATCCAGTTCCAGACCATAAAACAGTGCTTTGTGCAGACCAGCAAGGGTGTTAGTGTTATATAGGTATTTGTTATTATTAGCTGATAACATTTAACATGGTAAGTGTTCTTGATTTGTTTAATTTTAGGATTGTGAGTGTTACAAAGTGCCATTCCCGCCTCTTATTTCTGATTTACTAAAAGCAATGTATTAATCCGTATATAAGTGCACCCAGATCTCTTTTTTTTTTTAAACAACTATCCACAAAAAAACACATAGCAACTGCAATACATAGCAGCACCAGGGCAGTTTATAAGGAACCTAACACCTAGGGCAATATTCCAAAATGTGCCCCCCCCACAAATATGTACACACTCACACATACACACACATATACAGTGTATATATATATATATATATATATATATATATATATATATATATATATATATATATATATATATACAGTATATATATATATATTTATTTATACTCTCCAATAGTCCTCCAGAGCCCACACACTGTAGTACCTGAGAGGGAGGTGGCACTCACTTGTCTTTTCAAAATGCAGAGCTTTAAAGGGCCACTAAACCCAAAATCTTTCTTTCATGATTCAGATAAAGAATAGAAATTTAAACAACATTACAATTTACTTCCATTATTTATTTTGCTTCATTTTTTAAATATCCTTAGTTGAAGAAAAAGCAATGCACATGGTGAGCCAATAACACGAGGCTTCTATGTGCAGCAACCAATCAGCAGCTAGTGAGCATATCTAGATCATTTTTTTTTTCATCAAAAAATATCAAGAGAATAAAAGAAATTAGATAATATAAGTAAATTAGAAAGATGTTTAAAATTGCATTCTCTTTCTAAATCATAAAAGAAAAAATGTGGGTTGCATGTCCCTTTAATGTGACGTTTCGGGGTAATGATCCCTCTTCAGACATGTCACATTAAAGCTTTGCATTTTGAAAAGATCAGTGAGTGCCGCCTTCCTCTCAGGTACTACGGCGTATGGAGTCTGGAGGACTTTTGGAGTGTATACATTTAGGCTATACACCCTGGCGAGATGTCACTTACTCGGTGCACTGTGAGGCCGATTTATGAAAGTGCGAGCGCACATGATACGATGTAGCATATCATGTCTGCCACACATTGATAAATGCCGACAGCATACACTGTCGGCATTTATCATTGCACAAGCAGTTCTTGTAAACTGCTTGTGCAATGCTGCCCCCTGCAGATTCGTGGCCAATCGGCCACTAGCAGGGGTGTCAGTCAGCCTGATCGTTTTGGATTGGGCAAATTGATATCCGCAGCCTCAGATCAGGCGGACCAGTTATGAAGCAGCGGTCTTTAGACCGCTTCTTCATAACTGCTGTTTCCGGCGCGCCTGAAGGCTCCTGTGAGTGCTGTATTTATCCTTTTGAGAATTGGTATACACACACACATATATACACATATACATGAGTACACACACACCTATACAGACAACAAATATATAGATACATACCCAAAGGAAACCAGTCATCAGTACAAGACAGTAGAGACAATACAGATCTATGGTCCCTCTATGTGTTTGCCACTTTAAAAGGTAGGACAGCAAATAATAATCCAGATGAGATAAATAGCCTTCCTGTAATCCACAATGTGGCAATATATTCAAAAGGAGTCCTCCGTGGGATCAAGATTGCTGGTGAAATATTTAAAACTGCTGACATCAGTGTCTGAAGACAGTCTTGCTGAGAGGTGTTTTACTATACATCTAATTGGGCAATAAAATTTACATGTGTCAAAAGAAACAATCCTTTTTCTTACAATACAAAAGTCAAATTATGACATCAATAATACACCTATAGTAGCTCGGGGATTGTGGGTATGATAGATGTATATGCAATGTTTCATTTATCTGTATTTTATTGTATAATATTTATGAGCAAATTCACAGAGACTGTCAAAGAGGATCTAAGGATTTGGAGGTAACCTTCTATTTCATCTTGTTCATAACGGAACTGTAATAGACAGAGATAAACATCAGCAGATTCAATGGTGGTATGTTCTAAAGACTATGACCTAGATTTGGAGTTTGGCGTTAGCCGTGAAAACCAGCGTTAGAGGCTCCTAACGCTGGTTTTAGGCTACCGCCGGTATTTGGAGTCACTCAAAATAGGGTCTAACGCTCACTTTTCAGCCGCGACTTTTCCATACCGCAGATCCCCTTACGTAAATTGCGTATCCTATCTTTTCAATGGGATCTTTCTAACTCCGGTATTTAGAGTCGTTTCTGAAGTGAGCGTTAGACATCTAACGACAAAACTCCAGCCGCAGGAAAAAAGTCAGTAGTTAAGAGCTTTCTGGGCTAACGCCGGTTCATAAAGCTCTTAACTACTGTACTCTAAAGTACACTAACACCCATAAACTACCTATGTACCCCTAAACCGAGACCCCCCCACATCGCCGACACTCAAATAAATTTTTTTAACCCCTAATCTTCCGACCGCCACCTACGTTATCCTTATGTACCCCTAATCTGCTGCCCCTAACACCGCCGACCCCTGTATTATATTTATTAACCCCTAATCTGCCCCCCTCAATGTCGCCTCCACCTACCTACACTTATTAACCCCTAATCTGCCGACCGCAAAGCGCCGCCACCTACGTTATCCTTATGTACCCCTAATCTGCTGCCCCTAACACCGCCGACCCCTGTATTATATTTATTAACCCCTAATCTGCCCCCCTCAACGTCGCCTCCACCTGCCTACACTTATTAACCCCTAATCTGCCGAGCGGACCTGAGCACTACTATAATAAAGTTATTAACCCCTAATCCGCCTCACTAACCCTATAATAAATAGTATTAACCCCTAATCTGCCCTCCCTAACATCGCCGACACCTAACTTCAATTATTAACCCCTAATCTGCCGACCGGAGCTCACCGCTATTCTAATAAATGTATTAACCCCTAAAGCTAAGTCTAACCCTAACACTAACACCCCCCTAAATTAAATATAATTTAAATCTAACGAAATTAATTATCTCTTATTAAATAAATTATTCCTATTTAAAGCTAAATACTTACCTGTAAAATAAATCATAATATAGCTACAATATAAATTATAATTATATTATAGCTATTTTAGGATTAATATTTATTTTACAGGTAACTTTGTATTTATTTTAACCAGGTACAATAGCTATTAAATAGTTAAGAACTATTTAATAGCTAAAATAGTTAAAATAATTACAAATTTACCTGTAAAAGAAATCCTAACCTAAGTTACAATTAAACCTAACACTATACTATCAATAAATTAATTAAATACAATTCCTACAAATAAATACAATTAAATAAACTTGCTAAAGTACAAAAAATAAAAAAGAACTAAGTTACAAAAAATAAAAATAAAAGAAAAGAAAAATATTACAACAATTTTAAACTAATTACACCTACTCTAAGCCCCCTAATAAAATAACAAAGCCTCCCAAAATAAAAAAATGCCCTACCCTATTCTAAATAACTAAAGTTCAGCCCTGAACAGGGCCCTTTGCGGGGCATGCCCCAAGAAGTTCAGCTCTTTTGCCTGTAAAAGAAAAAATACAATACCCAAGCCCCCCAACATTACAACCCACCACCCACATACCCCTAATCTAACCCAAACCCCCCTTAAATAAACCTAACACTAAGCCCCTGATGATCTTCCTACCTTATCTTCACCTCACCGGTTTCAACGATCTGTCCAGAAGAGCTTCTCCGATGTCCTGATCCAAGCCCAAGCGGGGGGCTGAAGAGGTCCATGATCCGGATGAAGTCTTCATCCAAGCGGGAGCTGAAGAGGTCCATGATCCGGATGAAGTCTTCTATCAACGGCATCTTCAATCTTCTTTCTTCCGAATCCATCTTGCAGACCTCCGACGCGGAACATCCTGCTGGCCCGACGGACTAACGACGAATGACGGTTCCTTTAAGGGACGTCATCCAAGATGGCGTCCCTCGAATTCCGATTGGCTGATAGGATTCTATCAGCCAATCGGAATTAAGGTAGGAATATTCTGATCCAATCAGCCAATCAGATTGAGCTCGCATTCTATTGGCTGATCGGAACAGCCAATAGATTGCGAGCTCAATCTGATTGGCTGATTGAATCAGCCAATTGGATTGAACTTGAATCTGATTGGCTGACTCCATCAGCCAATCAGAATATTCCTACCTTAATTCCGATTGGCTGATAGAATCCTATCAGCCAATCGGAATTCGAGGGACGCCATCTTGGATGACGTCCCTTAAAGGAACCGTCATTTGTCGTTAGTCTGTCGGGCCAGCAGGATGTTCCGCGTCGGAGGTCTGCAAGATGGATCCGGAAGAAAGAAGATTGAAGATGCCGTTGATAGAAGACTTCATCCGGATCATGGACCTCTTCAGCTCCTGCTTGGATGAAGACTTCATCCGGATCATGGACCTCTTCAGCACCCCGCTTGGGCTTGGATCAGGACATCGGAGGAGCTCTTCTGGACAGATCGTTGAACCCGGTGAGGTGAAGATAAGGTAGGAAGATCTTCAGGGGCTTAGTGTTAGGTTTATTTAAGGGGGGTTTGGGTTAGATTAGGGGTATGTGGTTGGTGGGTTGTAATGTTGGGGGGCTTGGGTATTGTATTTTTTCTTTTACAGGCAAAAGAGCTGAACTTCTTGGGGCATGCCCCGCAAAGGGCCCTGTTCAGGACTGGTAAGGTAAAAGAGCTTTGAACTTTAGTTATTTAGAATAGGATAGGGCATTTTTTTATTTTGGGGGGCTTTGTTATTTTATTAGGGGGCTTAGAGTAGGTGTAATTAGTTTAAAATTGTTGTAATATTTTTCTTATGTTTGTAAATATTTTTTTATTTTTTGTAACTTAGTTCTTTTTTATTTTTTGTACTTTAGCAAGTTTATTTAATTGTATTTATTTGTAGGAATTGTATTTAATTAATTTATTAATAGTGTAGTGTTAGGTTAATTGTAGGTAATTGTAGGTAGTTTATTTAATTAATTTAATTAATTTATTGATAGCATAGTGTTAGGTTTAATTGTAACTTAGGTTAGGATTTCTTTTACAGGTAAATTTGTAATTATTTTAACTATTTTATCTATTAAATAGTTCTTAACTATTTAATAGCTATTGTACCTGGTTAAAATAAATACAAAGTTACCTGTAAAATAAATATTAATCCTAAAATAGCTATAATATAATTATAATTTATATTGTAGCTATATTAGGATTTATTTTACAGGTAAGTATTTAGCTTTAAATAGGAATAATTTATTTAATAAGAGATAATTAATTTTGTTAGATTTAAATTATATTTAATTTAGGGGGGTGTTAGTGTTAGGGTTAGACTTAGCTTTAGGGGTTAATACATTTATTAGAATAGCGGCGAGATTGGGTCGGCAGATTAGGGGTTAATAATTGAAGTTAGGTGTCGGCGATGTTAGGGAGGGCAGATTAGGGGTTAATACTATTTATTATAGGGTTAGTGAGGCGGATTAGGGGTTAATAACTTTATTATAGTAGAGGTGCGGTCCGCTCGGCAGATTAGGGGTTAATAAGTGTAGGCAGGTGGAGGCGACGTTGTGGGGGGCAGATTAGGGGTTCATAAATATAATATAGGGGTCGGCGATGTTAGGGCAGCAGATTAGGGGTACATAGGGATAATGTAAGTAGCGGCGGTTTACGGAGCGGCAGATTAGGGGTTAATAATAATATGCAGGGGTCAGCGATAGCTGGGGCGGCAGATTAGGGGTTAATAAGTGTAAGGCTAGGGGTGTTTAGACTCGGGGTACATGTTAGGGTGTTAGGTGCAGACGTAGAAGTGTTTCCCCATAGCAAACAATGGGGCTGCGTTAAGAGCTGAACGCAGCTTTTTTTCAGCTCAAACAGCCCCATTGTTTCCTATGGGGGAATCGTGCACGAGCACGTTTTTGAGGCTGGCTGCTTGCGTAAGCAACTCTGGTATCGAGAGTTGAAGCTGCGTTAAAAATGCTCTACGCTCCTTTTTTGGAGCCTAACGCAGCCTTTTTGTGGACTCTCAATACCAGAGTTATTTTTATGGTGCGGCCAGAAAAAAGCCGGCGTTAGTTTTTCGGGTCGTTACCGACAAAACTCCAAATCTAGCCGTATGTTTTCATTAGATGCCAATAAGTTCTAACTACAAGATTTTTGGCACATTGGGGCATTTAACTGGAAAATATACTAAATCACTAACAAGCAACTTGATTATCAAATACTTTGTTGCTTTTTTTTTCGTATTAACTATTGGCAGATTTGATACACTGTATACATGTATTTTTAAGGTTGACGTCCCTATTTTTAGAGTAATTACTTTAAATAGATAAATAAATGTTTTAAGCAAATGTTTTACAACTGAATGTATTGTATTATTGATATCTTTAGCTGGCTAGCTCCCTAACATCTTTGTAGTCCACTAAACCGTATTTAAACAATTAGAAGGAATTGTTTAATGTGAGGTGCATGATATATGTAACCCTAGCGCACTATTATATATTTTTTATAATATTTATGTTGCTTTTGCCGTTTTTATTTCTTTTTTTAGGAATAAGATTTCACAAATATTAATTTTTCATGGACGATAGTAGCCACAGCTTCTGTTTTTATTTATGTATTGTATATGTTCTCATTGTTCTGAACGTTAAACGTATAATATTGCGACCACAGTGTAGCAGACGTGTTTTATATTAATAACAGGTTTGTTACAGAGGTGATGTGGACGGACTTTTGCTGCAGCTGCAATCCCTATTATATCCTATGGGAGACACATCACCACTCGTAGGCACAGAAAGGTTCAGCCCACTTTTTTTTAATATATCGCGAGAACAACGGACTGCAAGACTGGCACGGCCAAAAAAGCAATTTTGTGGGTCTGATGATTTGAATATCTGGACCCTAGAGAAATGCATGTCTCCCTGGAGCACTTATGCCAGATGAGACCCCAGAAAACATGCCAGTATCCCCTCATTTACTTCCTTTTTTAAGTATATCATGGAAGGATCTTATAAGACCTAAATCTTCCCTACAGAACTTATCCCAGATATATGCCAAACTGCAAGAATATGCACTTTCAACTCACCGTCTAGGGTTGCCACCTGTCCGGGATTGACCCGGACAATCTGGGTTTAAAGTTGTGTGCCTGGGTTTCCTGCTCTAATTCTTTAAATTGGGAGATATAAGGCAGGAAATACTTTCTCAGGGTGTAGCTAAAAACAGCTGTGGCCCCTTGATAGCTAAGTGCAGAATTTTACTTTTAAACCCTTAGCAACCACTGTGTTTAAGTAATGGGCATGTGGGAGTATGTGGCATACAGCATAACTCCTAGGTACAGTGCGCTTGTTATATTTATATTTATAACATGTACGAATATTGTGGATTAAGCTGGTTTTTAAAATAAATACAATAGGTTGAGAAATAGACCTTAACTCCATAACGACCACCGCCGTACCCTGTATGACGCTGGTCGTTAAGCCCTCTCTCTCTCTCTGCTCTCTCTCTCTCTCTCTGAGCCTCTCTCTGCCACGATCTTGCTAAAAGCTGCCCTATGAATGGGGCAGTGCAGAAATAGACGGGCAGAGGTACCAATGCAGAGAGGGACATTCTGTGGCCCTCTCTGCATCGGGCAGCGGTGGTGCCAATCGTTGGTGGTGTGCGAGGGTTAGGAGGGAGGCAAGTGGGTGGCCCATTGCTCGAGGGGGGCGGGAGCGAGTGGGACCGCTGTACTACAGAATTTTTTTTGTCTGAGAGCGTCAGGGAGGGGGAAGAGGGAGAAGGAGGTAGAGGGGGATCCTATGTGGAGGGAACGATTAGAGGGTAGGGAAAGGATTATGGATGGGGAGGGGGTAAATGAGGGAGGAGTAGGGAGTTAGGCAGCTACACTACAGAAAAAATGTTTTTTTTTTGTTTGTTTTTTATTAAAATAATAAAAAAACTGGGTACTGGCAGACAGCTTCCAGTACCTAAGATGGAGGGAATTTGTTAGAAGGGGAGGGTTAGAGAGCTTTTTGGGAGGGATCAGGGAGGTGGGAAGGTAAGGGGGTTATCCTAAGGACAATAATAATAATTAAAAAATAAAATAGATAAAAATAAATAACAAAAAGGTGGAAAACAGCATACTGGCAGACTGTCTGCCAGTACTTAAGATGGGGGCGACCATTGGGGTGTGTGTGAGGGAAGAGCTCTGTTTGAGAGGGATCAGGATGGGAAGTGTCAGGTGGGAATGTAATCTCTACACTAAAGCTAAAATTAACCTTACAAGCTACCCAATTAACCCCTTCATTGCTGGGAATAATAAGTGTGGTGGGCAGCCGCAATTAGCAGCCTTCTAATTACCAAAAAGCAATGGCAAAGCCATATGTGTCCGCTATTTCTGAACAAAGGGATCCCAGAGAAGCATTTACAACCATGTGTGTGCCATGATTGCACAAACTGTTTGTAAATAATTTCAGTGAGAAACCTAAAGTTTTTGAAAAAGTTAATGATTTTTTTATTTGATCAGATTTGGTGGTGAAATGGTGGCATGAAATATACAAAAATGGGCCTAGATCAATACTTTCAGTTGTCTACTAAGAAAAATATATAGTTTTGATAGTAAATTAAAAAAGGCTCTATTTCTGTTTAAATGTAGTGATGGCAGAAATGCTGTGGTCTTTTGGGGAAGTTAACCCCACTAAACCCTCAAAAAATATTTCATGATTCAGATAGAGAATATAATTTTAAACATTCCAATTAATTTCTATTATCTAATTTGCTCCATTCTTTAGACATCTTTTGTTGAAAAAATAGCAATACACATGGTTGAGCCAATCACATGAGGACTCTGTGCAGCTACCAATCAGCAGCTACTGAGCCTATCTAGATATCCTTTTTAGGAAAGGATATCACGAGAATGAAGCAAATTAGATAATAGAAGTAATTTAGAAAGTTGATTAAAATTACATGCTCTTTCTAAAGCATTAAATAAAACATGTGGGTTTTATGTCCCTTTAACCTAATTTATTTCTTTTATGTTTCAGATAGAGCATACAATTTTCAAAACAACTTTCATTTTTAATTTGGTTATTAAAATTACTTCATTCTCTTGGCATTCTTTGTTGAAGGAACAGCAATGGGAGTTAGCTGAATACATTGGGTGAACCAATGGAAAGAGGCACATATGTGCTGTCACCAATTAGCGCTATCTACCAAGAGAACAAAGCAAATTAAATAATAGGGGTTCATTAGAAAGTTGTTTAAAATTGCATGTTTTATCTGTATCACAAAAGTTTAATTTTGATTTAACTGTCCATTTAATCCAATTGTTTCACTGCAATTCTATGTACACAGAATCAACCCCTTAGTAAGTTTAATAAAGCTCAATGGATAAAAGATTGTTTGGAGTGGTATAGATCTGCACAATTGATAATTAAAGCAGTCATTTTCTGATATAACTGGAAAAGTTATTATTCTAAAATTGAAATCTTTATGTAGAAACCATGATTTAAATCGAGTGACTATTGATTTAAATTGTGATTTAAAGGGACAGTCAAGTAAAAAAAAAAACTTTTATGATTTAAATAGGGAATGCAATTTTAAACAACTTTCCAATTTACTTTTATCACCAATTTTGCTTTGTTCTCTTGGAATTCTTAGTGGAAAGCTAATTCTAGGAGGTTCATATGCTAATTTATTAGACCTTAATGACTGCCTCTAATCTGAATGCATTTTGACCACTAGAGGGCATTAGTTCATGTGTTTCATATAGATAACATTGAGCTCATGCACGTGAAGTTACCCTGGAGTGAGCACTGATTGGTTAAAATGCAAGTCTGTCAAAAGAACTGAGATAAGTGGGCAGTCTGCATAGGCTTAGATACAAGGTAATCACAGAGGTAAAAAGTATATTAATATAACTGTGTTGGTTATGCAAAACTGGGGAATGGGTAATAAAGGGATTATCTTTCTTCTTAAACAACAAAAATTCTGGTGTTGACTGTCCCTTTAAATTCTTTTTTTGGCCTCAATTTAAAGAAATAAATGTAGATTATTTAGAATGCTACAAACAAAAGGGCTGATTCAACTATGAAATACATAGTTTTTCATGATTTAATGTGTCATACTTATAGTTCTTACAGAACAATATTGTTATACTAGTAAAGAATTATAAATATCCAGAATATTTTATGTATATTAAACATATTTACCTACTACATACTATAAGTTTGGCAAAGTTTTACATGAAAGCACTGGGCACCAGGACACACATACTCTGTCGGGCATGCAAAATATTGCCAAACCCAAAAACACTTATCCATAGAGATGCCTGTTTTGGTGACGGACAAAACAGTGTTAATAATATGTCACATAGGTCATGCCTTATCCTCATCATTATTGATGGAATTCATATAATAAACCTTTAACTAGTAGTATGCTATATGCTGTGTACTGAACCCAAGTTGTGGAATATAAAGTTACATTGAACTATAAAATATTCAGCAGTGCCTACAATGCTTTGCCAATAAGCTGTTATACAGGTTCTAAAAACCTTACCTTTGCATTTGCATTGTATTCTCAGTACTAATTTTACTTACGTTTGCTGCTGTCTGCCGGCCTGTAGACTTCTTGCTCTCTAATAAGAGGTCATTTGTTTCCCCAGGATTTACGTGATATCCATCAGCAACAGTTGTCACCTGTCTTAAAGGGACATGACACCGAAAATGTTTCTTTCTTTATTCAGATAGTGCATACATTTTTTTTTATTGAGGTATATATCAGGGCATACAATTCAAGCATGTCAGTAAAATTATAAATTGTTTCCAGAAAAACAATCAATACACACTAAATAGGGTGAACAAAACAGATTCAACTAACACTTAGGTAGATTACAAGTTGTGTGTTCGTCTTTTAATGCTAAAAAATGGTAATTTCAGCGTTAAAACAAAAACGCAGCCATTACAAGTCTTGTCGGTATAGCTGTACCGCAAGCCTTGTAGCCTGTAACCCAACGTCAGTCCTGCACATGTAAAAATGACATTTTTCCATGGGATTCCCATAGCGCCGCCATTAAGAGTTTTGCAGTGAGGCTAATAAGCTTGCCTTGCAGCCTATACCGACAAGATCCGTTTCGTCATCTGGGTGCAGTAGTTATGATTTTTACACAACAAAATTGTTACATAAAACTCATAACTAAAGTGTTACAAAGTACACTAAACACCCATAAAACCCCTAAACCGAGGCCTTCCCGCATCGCAAACACTATATTAAAGTTATTAACCCCTAATCTGCCGCTCCCGACATCGCTGCAACTAATAAAATTTATTAACCCCTATTCCGTCGCTCCCCGACATTGGCCTCGCTTCCATTGAGTCGTTAAAAATGGAGCCGTAAGCTACCGAAGTGGACGACAGCTAAAAGTAATTTACGGCTCCATTTTAGTACCAGGTTTCCATTGAAAAGATTAGCGTGTTGCACGCAGTCGCTCTTTTCGGCCGTACGTAAGTTTGCGTTGCCAACCGATGTCGGATTTGTCGAAAAGCGCGCCATAACAAGTGCATTGCCATGGTAACCCGACCTCTGTCTATAAGAATAACGGTTTGCGCCTGCGCTCTGTACCTGTGATCGCCTCTAGAGAGAAAGACACGGGAGCTAGTTGCGTTGGTAGGAGTTTTGGGTTTTTGAGAGTTGTTTGAGAGTTAGTGGAGAGTTTGATATTTTATTTTCATATATTCTTATTGTAGGCCTCATATAATATTAGGAACACACACACACATCCATACATTAGTTAATTAACACACATTAGTTTATACACACAAATACACACACACACACATACACACTTTTATTTGATACAAACACATTCACATTTTTTTTTATTTCATTAACCCCCATATCCCCATCTTCCTTTATTACTCCTTTCATTAATCCCCTTATTCCACTTCCCACCCCCCCTTTGACTACCCTTCCCTTCCTCACTATATAACTTTTTTTATTTTATATACATTTTGCCCATCCTATTTTTTTTTTTTACATCCCATATTTTTTGTTTCATTTGACTATATAGCCCACCCCTTTCTTCATTTGCATCCCTTATTATTTTTCTATAATTTTGTTCTAATCCTCCTTAGTTTTTCCTTTTTCATTTACATCCCTTTGTTTATTTTCACCCCCACATTTTATTTTTATTTTGAGGGATATAGAATAGAGATAGTTAGGGTCTAGATAGGTTAGGTAGTTAGTTTTGAGGCTATTTAATTTAGGGTTTAGTTAGGTGAATTAGTGTAGTTAGGTAAGCTAGGGACTTTAGTGTTAGGTTAGAGTTAGGGAGGAAGGAGAAAGGGATGGATAGGCCTAGTGGAGTTGGGAAGGGGGTGGCTAGGGGGAGGGCAGTGGAGAGGGTGGATAGAGGGAGGGGGAGGGGGGAAGTAGGGAGTAGTATGGGCAGGAATAGGGGCTGAGGTTTGGGTGGAGGATTTGTCCTTCCTCAAACCCTGGAAGAGGAGGGAAGGAGAGAGGGTGGAAGAGGAGTGGAGGTGGGAGGAGTGAGGAGGAGTCAGCCTCAGCTAGGCACAAAAAGAAAAGGGAAAGTGGGGCAGACTGTGGCAAGTGGGGGTGGGGCTGGTGGTAGCCTATCACAGCCTGCAGGGACAGAGGAGGTAGAGAGGGCTGGTCCCCAGTCACAGGAGGGAGAGTCTGTGTCTGCTGGCCCTTCAGGTGTGAAGGGCAGGCTAAGAGAGGAGAGGTACTCTGAGGAGGAGAAGGAGGCTCTTGTTGAGGCCTACTTGGAGAGGGCAGCTCAGCTGGAGAACCCTAACCTGAGGCCGGCTGTCCGGAATAAGCTGTGGGAGGAGATTCGAGTGGCAGTCAGCTGCTTAGGACGTAATCGTTCTACTGCCAGCATTAAACACCGCTATCATGACTGCAGGAGGGAAACCAAAGCTAAGCTGGCACAGCAGGCCAAATATGCACGTGGGACAGGTGGTGGTCCTAGCAAGAGAATACACCTAAGGTCATGGGAGGAGATGCTGTCCAATGTCATCTCGGATGAATCTGTTCACTGATGTAAGGGGACAATGGACACCTCTGTGCCACCTGAAGAGGTGTATGAAGGTGAATATTCAATATTAAATATAACCATATATGTGATGTATATATGTTGTATATCATAAATACCCATCTGTGTTTAGCTATGAATCTAAATTTACATAGTTGTATTTAATATGTTCAGCAAGCACTCTGTATTGTATATCTGCTCCGACAAGCAAGAATATTGATAATATAATATCCAAGAATATTAAGCATTTCATATAAATCATGTGTCATTGTCCTTAAAGGGACACTGTACCCAAATTTATTATTTTGTGAATCAGATGCAGCATGCAATTTTAAGCAACTTTCTAATTTACTACTATAATCAATTTCTCTTCGTTCTCTTGCTATCTTTATATGAAAAAGAAGGCATCTAAGCTTTTTTCTAAGTTCAGAACTCTGGACAGCAGTTTTTGATTGGTGGATGCATTTATCCACCAATCAGCAAGGACAACCTAGGTTGTTCACCAAAAATGGGCCACCATCTAAACTTACATTCTTGCATTTCAAAAAAAGATACCAAGAGAATAAAGAACATTTGAAAATAGGAGTAAATCCGAAAGTTGATTAAAATTGCATGCTCTATCTGAAGCACAAAAGAAAATATTTGGGTACAGTGTCCCTTTAACAATGTTCCTTTAAGACACAGTCTATAAAGATTCCTCAGTTATGGTCATATATGCTTGGATTTTATCCCAAACACACTATATGTGTGTGTGTGTGTATGTGTGTGTGTGTATGTGTGTGTGTGTATGTGTGTGTGTGTGTGTATGTGTGTGTGTGTGTGTGTGTATGTGTGTGTGTGTGTATGTGTGTGTATGTGTGTGTGTGTGTGTGTATGTGTGTGTGTGTGTGTGTATGTGTGTGTGTACATATATACACATAAATATGGAATATAATAGTCTGTATTGTTATGCTACAAAGTAATATATTCTATTAGATAGATAATGTAAACATACCGTATATTTATTTGTAGGTTACGAACAGGAGGAGTATGAAGCTGCACCAACACCACAGCAGGATGTTCCTACATTCACTGAGGAGGATGAGGATATCTATGGTGACACTACCTCCTATATCAGCCTCTTAGAAGATGATATGCAGCAGCCTAGGGCATGTGAGGTGGAGGATGTATCATGCCCTTCTCCATCTACCTCGGAGACAACATTTCATGTTTTGGGTTCTGAACCCCAGCAGACTCATCCTCCTCAACAATGGCAGTTCATGCATACTTCGCAGCAACAAATGGCACAGCCCCGACAGCTGCACCCACCGCAGCAGATGATGCACCCCCCACAACATCCTCAGCAGCAGATGATGCACCCCCCACAACATCCTCCTCAGCAGCAGATGATGCACCCCCCACAACATCCTCCTCAGCAGCAGATGATGCACCCACCACGATATCATTATCCTCAGCAGCAGATGATGCACCCACCACAGCAGCATACAGATCTGCATCATCTGTACTATATGCCTCCCACTCCTATGGCACAACAGGAATCCACACCACCACCCACTGCACCCACCAATGTATTGCCAACAGTGCCATCACAGACAACCTCACAGTCACCAATACGGAGAGACAGCCCTGGAACCAGCCAATTATTAGTTCCTGAGACACCAACTGTACAACAGGGTCCGGCACAGTCCCAGCAGGATGATCTACTGAGGCTCATACATAGAGAGCTTAGGCTGTCCAGGCTCCAGCAGCAGCAGGATTTGAGAAGGATACAGAGCCAAATGGACATCCATAATGCCTCACTCGTCCGCCTGGCAGAGGCAGTGGAGAGGCTCGCGCATAGGCCCCAAACTCCATCCTCCCTTGCATCCTCTGTCATCTCCCTGCAGGACCCTGAATCCCGGTTATTAGCCTCACATTCAGCTGGTGGGCATCGCACAAGACGCCACACTGCCCCCCTAAGTACCTCTCCTCCAAAGTCAAAATCCCGCCGCAAGAATTAATTAATATTCTTTTTTTTCCACACAAGATATATCATATCTAATTTTTGCACTAAAGCACTTTTTTAAGTGCGATTTTCATCTCATAAATATGCATCCATTTTTCTAATCCAAATTTGAACATATATCTTAATATTATTCTAATAGCTGTTTATCTGCTAAAAATGAACAGCTTTATTCATTTTTATTTCACATGATGTCAATTAATATGCAGGTGTACATTGTTGATAAATTTATGTGTCCTTTTATTGAGGATATTATGCCGTTTAAGAATACTTGGGGATACGTGTCTGAAATTTATACAGTATATGCTCTCTAACATTAGTCAACGTGACATGTGTAAATGTTATGATTTATATTCCACAAGCATATGTTGTTTGCTCCTTCAGATGAAGCTAATAAGGGTTATACAGTTATAGAAGAGTTGAAAAGTAAATACTCCTTCCTGTTGATATGGCCAAATACCTTGCATTCATTCTTATAGTCCTATGTGGAATGTAATATCTGAAATATATACCTATCATGACTAATACCTATCATGACTAATGCACTCCATTTTGTCAAGATTATTATTCAATATTTAGAATAATTAGATAAATGTATCTTTATGATATTTAAGCACTGATGTATACACAACATATATGTGATTGCCATGATATAGAGGTGATTAATATATTTTAATTGACATCATATGAACAGACACAGACTCTCCCTGGGACCAATGCACAATGCACTTTTAAAATGTTTCAATAACTCCATGTTAAAGACAATACTTCATATCTCTTGAAGTATGTAATATTAAGCACTTATGTATTTTGGTTAATAGTCTAAATATTGCAAATGTATTATCTGCTTTAGCAGACATGACATTACATATATTTTATAAATATTAGTACTATGACACATAACTTTAATGTGTCATCGTTTTGTATTGAATAAATATGATTTTCACATTGAAAATTACATTTGAATGAGGGTAAATCTGTAATAATAAAACTCATCTTCATGATAAACAACTTATTTCCTTTGAATTATTTTTCTATATGTATTGAGATTATATATAGCATCCTTGGGCAAAGGTTTCATTTTGAATAGGTAGATATTTTATTTATTTTTATAATATTTTACCAGGAAAGATACATTGAGATTTCTATAGTTTTCAAGTATGTCCTGGGTCCACAAAACATTGCATTGATACAATGGGTACAATAAAATAAAAAACAATAATAATACACGATATATGCACAAAAATTTAACATAGAACCGGTAGGAAATATATAATCAACAATGACAGGTGCATTCTGTTTGAGATATGTAGAGAGGGATCTCTTAAAGGATATTAGGCATGGGGAAGGTTTAAAAGTGTGCGGGAGGTCGTTCCATAATTGTGGTGCTTGCATATATTTTTATATGCACATACATATTGAAATTTCTATGACAACATGGGTGCAAATATTCCTATACATAGGACCAATAAATGTAGCATATATAATGTTATTTGTACATTGAAACACTCATAATTTTTTTGTGATTTGCAATTTCAATGAGAAACAGGCCTCAAAAAGCTCTTTTTTCCTCCTTGACACCTAGTTGAGCTGGGGGTAATATTTCTCAATGTATCGACAGCCTCCGACAGTGTATTAACGGTTAGCGCTTTCAATGGAAACCTGGTATAATTTATCGATTAACGGCTTCTATTACTTTCTATGGGACGCGAAAATCTTTTCGGCAGCCGAAGTCCGGCAGCCGATATTGAGGTATAACGCGCCATTGGAAACAGTCGTTAAACGCTATTGCTTTCGACAGCATATTTAACGGTTTGCGAGTGCACGCAAAATGAATTACAACTCAATGGAAGCGAGGCCAAAGTCGCCACTATAATAAAGTTATTCATTCCTAAACCGCCGCTCTCCCGAATCGCAAACACTATTTAAATATAATTAACTCCTAATCTGCCGTCCGCCCACATCACCCCCACTATATTAAAGTATTAATCACTACACCGCCGCCACTATAATAAACCTACTAACCCCTAAACCGCTACAACTAAATATACTAAATTAAACTATTAATCCCTAAACCAAAAGCCCCCACATCACAATAAACTAATTTAAACTAGTAACCCCTAAACCTAACGCCCCCTAACTTTATATTAAAATTACAATTTCCCTATCTTAAATTAAATTAAAACTTACCTGTCAAATTAAAAAAACTAAGTTTAAACTAACAATTAAACTAATATAATTATTAAACTAAAATTAAACTAAAATAAAAAAGACTAAATTACAAAAAATAACAAACAAAATTATCAAAAATAAAAAAGAATTACACCTAGGGGCTCGATTTATCAAAGCCCTACTGCTGCAAGTTCTCACAAGAACCTGCTCACCGTATTTATCATCAGACCTCTGCTTTCCTAACCTCTTCGCCACCTCTAAGGTGGCGAAATTCAATCTCCGCGGTCTAGTCCGACCGAGGAGATTGACAGCTCCTGCCCCCGCGTGATTCGCTGTGTGCGGGCAGGGGGCGGGATTGCACGTGAGCGCAAAATTGCGCTTGTGTGCAATGGTGAATACCTGTGGGTAAATTTGCCCTGCCACAGGCAAGCTGAGGCGTACAGGGGCCTAATCTAATAGCCCTATAAAAAAAAGCACACCCAAAATAAAAAGAAACCCCTAGCCTACAATAAACTACCAATAGCCCTTAAAAGGGCCTTTTGTAGGGCATTGCCCTAAGTTAAACAGCTCTTTTGCCTGTAAAAAAAATACAAAGACCCCCAACAGTAAAACCTACCGCCCAACCCACTCCCTAAAATAAAAAAACCTAACTCTAACAAAAACATAAGCTACCCATTGCCCTGAAAAGGGCATTTGTATGGGCATTGCCCTTAAAAGGGCATTTCGCTCTTTTGCATTGCCCTAAAAAAAGGACATTGATTTGAATAGCCAATAGAATTTCAGTAGCTCTCATCCTATTTGCTGATTTGAACAGCCAATAGGATTGCAGTAGCTCCCATCCTATTGGCTGATTTCAATTGCCAAAATCAAATCAGCCAATAGGAATGCAAGGGACGCCATTTTGAATCGCGTACCTTGCATTGAAGATTCAGTATATGGCGGCGACCATATGAAGAGGATGCTCGGTGCGGATGTCTTCAGGATGGACCTGCTCCGCGCCGCCAGGATGAAGAGAGAAGACGTTGCAGGGATGAAGATAGAAGATGCCGCCCGGATGTAAATGGAGCTGCCTGGATGAAGATAGAGCCGCGGGGATGAAGATCCTTCAAGCAGGACTTCAGCAACTGTGAGTGGATCTTCGGGAGTTAGTGTTAGGATTTTTTAAACTTTTTTGGGTGGGTTTTTTTAGTTTAGGGTTTGGGCTTTTCGTAAAAGAGCTAAATGCCCTTTTCAGAGCAATGCAAAAGAGCTAAATGACCTTTTAAGGGCAATGCCCATACAAATGCCCTTTTCAGGGTAATGGGTATCTTAGATTTTTTAGATAGTTTTTTTTATTTTGTGGATTTGGGGGATGGGTGTTTGTAATGTTAGTTGGTCTTTGTAACTTGTTTTCAGATAAAAGATCTGTTTAACTTAGGGCAATGCCCTACAAAAGGCCCTTTTAAAGGCTATTGGTAGTTTATTATAAATTAGGTTTTTTATTTTAGGGTGTTTTTTTCTTTAAATGGGTATTAGAATATGAATATTTTTATTTTATTTTTTTTTAATTTGTTTGTTATTTTGTGTAATGGTTTTATTTTTCATTTTGGGGTAGGTTTTTATTTTTAGATTAGGGCTTGGGCATTTTATAAAAGAGCTGAATGACATTTTAAGGGCAGGGAAAAGAGCTAAATGCCATTTTAAGGGTAATGGGTAGATTAGGTTTTACTTTATTTTTATTTTGGGGGTTTGGGGGGTGGGGGTTTGTATACTATTAGGGGTGTTTGTTTTGTTTTGTAGCAAAAAAGCTGTTAACTTTAGGGCAATGCCCTACAAAAGGCCCTTTTAAGGGCCCTTGGTAGTTTATTATAGATTAGGCTTTTATATTTTGGGGTGTTTTTTTTAAAGGGTATTAGATAAGGAATAATTTTTATTATTTTGTATAATTTCATTTGTTATTTTTTGCAATGGTAGGTTTTTTATTTTTTAGTAATTTTAGTGTTTTTTATTTTTTTGTAATGGTAGGTTTTTTATTTTTTGTAATGTCAAGCAGCTTAGGTTTTATTTCACAGGTAAGTATGTATTTATTTTAACTAGGTAGTTATTAATAATATTTAATAACTATTTACTAACTAGTCTACCTAGTTAAAATAAATACAAACTTACCTGTGAAATAAAAATAAAACCTACGCTAGCTACAATATAACTATTATTTATATTGTAGCTAGCTTAGGATTTATTTCACAGGTAAGTATGTATTTAGTTTTAAATAGGTATTATTTAGTTAATAATTGTAAGTTTAATTTAGCTCTATTTTAATCATGTTAAAGTTAGGGGGTATGAAACTTAAAGTAGAGAGAAACTCTAACTCAACAGACTACATATATAGCACTCTAAGGGGTTGATGTAGGGTACATCTGTAAAAAGTACACAAGATTCTATTCCTTAAGGCAAATCAGAGTTACTGATAGTCTAGTGAGCTTGCGTGTTCAACGTTAAAACATAACTTTTATTATATCATATTTAAAATATAAACCTGGAAAAGGATTTAAAAACACTCTCAGATGCTGGAGGAGTAGTAATTAACCTGTTAACGTTTAATAGATTCTAGTAAAGTAGGTCATATATTGTGCTTGTAGACTACTATGGTGTAGTTGTATCAAGTGTGTTTAAATAAATACACACTTGTAACAAGAAGTCTTATTAAATTATTGGGTGTATAAAAATATACAAAAAAGTTACTCTGTAGTCTCTGCTTATAGTAATGTTAGTAAAGTATCGTTTTATATATTATATTATACACAAGTGTCACTGCATATTGCAAAATAACCATATGTCAGTACAGCTCTAACATTGTGGTTTAACCCAATACTATCTGCTTGAGGGTAGCATACTCTATCTATTGGAGTAGTGAAATTTGAGTACAATATATCTTATCTAAGAGATTAATACTGTTGTAGCTGGGGGATTTAACCCCTATGTTGATCTTTGTGTACCACTTGGTATTCCACCTAAAGGGAAGTTGCCACTTTCTCTATTCAGTAATTATTATTTATGTTACCCACAATTAATGGGTGGCTTCTGCGTATGTTCGTGGAATGTTCAGTGTTGTGATTCACATACAATACTTGTCAGCTCTTAACACTCCATTTAAACCCGTTAGTTGGGTATGCTAAAGTAGCTTATTAGATTTAATGTAGGCTCCTATGTTTGATATGACACTTATATCCTATGAATTGAGACAATGCTACAGTTATTACATAGGTTTATTTTAAGCTCATATGTTTGGCACTGTACTTGTGTGCCATGTATTAGGGCAATGTTCACTTGGCTAGGTCTGAATTCAGCGCATTTGTTTCCAGCTCTTATGTTTGGTGTTACGCTTGTGTGGCATGTATCAGATCAGTGCCCTCTAAAATAAGACAGAGTTCAGCACATTTGTTATAAGTTCTTATGTCTTGCATACCATTGATGTATCATGTATTAGAATAGTGCCCACTAACATGAGTCAGAGTTCAGCACATTGGTTATCAGCTTATATGTTTTGGTGCAACACTTATATAACATATATATTTGAGCAGTATCTCCTCAAAGTATGGCACACTTAATATAAGTACATGTGTTTGGCGCAAGATTTTTGTACCTTTTATTGGAGCGGTGCCCACTTAAATAAGTAAAAATTCAGCACTCATACAGAGAATAAGCTATAATAGTTCAGTTGTAGCTAATGGATTTATGTATAGTATACACTATTAGTAGTAATACCACAAGCTAGTTATAAACTTATGTCTGTAGCATAGTGTTTGTTTTTCAAATGTATAAGAGGAATGTTCATTAGTTGGGTTTAGGCGCAGCTCATTCAGTCTCATACGCTGTCAAGTGTCAGCACACATACAAATTACAGGCTACCGCTGGTATAAATCTCCCTGCTCGTTTTTTTGCCGATGCAGTACATGCACTCTTCCCCGGTATTAGTTAAATTCTCTAATAGTGGTTAGTATTTGCACTACTGGTTTATAAGATAAAGTATAAAATCGACAATCTATGTCAAATGGTTGCTCCAGATTGAGCCCCACTCCTGAGTAAATTACTCTCGTATCGTTTACCAGATGAGTCTGTCTGTTGGTTATTAAGCAAATGTGGTCCAATGTTATTGGAATCTGGCAGTGACAATCTGCCTACTTGGACTAGTAAGTTAGTAAGTTAAGACGGGTCTATTATTGCAGCATTCTAAGGCTAATCTAAAAATACAGGAGCTCCAGGACTCCTCACCAATTCCCTAACGTCCCTAACATGTTTCGCCCTAATGGCTTTCTCAAAGTTAGGGGGTGTTAGGGTTAGGGTTAGGTTTAGGGGTTAATATAGTTTAATTTAGGTTGTTGCTATGTGGGGGGCTGGCAGTTTAGGGGTTAATAGGTTTATTTAGTGGTAGTGATGTAGGAGGCCAGAGGTTTAGGGGTTAATAACTTTATTTAGTGGCGGCGATGTCGGGGAGCGGCAGAATAGGGGTTAATAACTTTAGTATAGTGGCGGAGATATTTGAAGCGGCAGATAACTCATAATCTAGGTGAATATTATTAATGTAAAGAATCCTACAGCTGGCTCATTAAATTGTAGACCCTCTAAATGGTATATAAGGCCATTTTTGGACCTCATGGTACAATGGGCTATTACTGAGGGCTATCATGGATAGTATGAGACAACTCTTGAGTCTCAAAGAGGAATCCTCTTTTTTTTTTCTTCCTTAAAGTACATAGATATAACGCATATAATATTAACTGTGATTAGAGAACCAATAACCTATATTTATTATGGAAGTCAATTGAGTTGTAAATAATATTAGGTGCCCTTCTATTATAAATCAGGGGAACTCTGTACTCATCAATAAATGGCTAGCTTTGTCATATAAACCTTATTTAGATCAAATATACAAATTCAAGTCTGCTGTATATATTTATGTTATAAAACAGATATAAATGGGATAAATTAAGTCAGTTTAAGTAATGTTCTGGTAGGTTAGCTATTGCCCTCAAATATGTTGTTGATGACTAATCTGCTACCATAAAAAAAAAACTGAGTGGATTCTCCAGGTGGTTATAATAACTGTGATATGTAACTGTTGAAAATAATAAGCAATATCTGTCTCTGTTTTTTGCAGTGCCTTGTGAGGTCTGAATGGGTTAATTTGTATGCAGGCATTATTAGTCAGGAGAGGCCAGTCTGGTTAATGGGGCTATAAAATGTAGCTAGTTCTGAGTATGTCTGTTTATTTTTTCTAAATCTAATCTTTTTCTATGCTTGTTTAAGTTCTTGCATTCCAGCTAGCATCAGTAAATACTTAAGTCCTGGTTATCTTGATAGGCCAAATATATGAATGTATGTACACAACTCATTGTAAACATTGGGAATGTGTCATAAAATGTAGACACTAGTTCATCCCTAACCTTTGCCTTTCTTTCTTGATATATGGTCAAACACAGTAAAACCTACAATTCTGAAATGTAGAACTGTTATTTACTTATGTTGTAACCATATTTGTTAAAACCCTTGAATTTTTTAGTTAGCCAATCATGAACTGTAAATAGCCTAGATGTGAAATGTATAAATACCTGGGAAGGGGACTGACCCCCCCAGATAAAACTTTGTATTGTTTCTCTCCATACTGCAGTGTGTAATCAATAAACAAACTCTTTTTAAACCTGTCTTGGTCTGAAGAAGTTATTCAGTCCAGGGTGAGTATATCACCAACACATGGCGTAGTCGGTAGGATGGCAAAGACTTTCTGCTCCAGGGACACTCAATTAAGGTCAGTCTTCTGAATGGTAAGAATATTTTTGTTTTTAGTGTAACAGTAATTGAGTGTCTCTGGGTAAAGGGTCAAAGCTGTTTGGCGTTCTGGGTGACGCTATCCTAAGAGGCTTTGTTTATTGATTTATTAATGTTATGTGTTGTATTGTGTAAATTGTTTTTGTAAAAAAGTTCAAACTTGTGACCTAGGAGGGTGTCTATTTAAAGGCAACTGGGATTAGGAAACTGGGTTTACAGTTCTAGCCGCCCCAACCTGACTGCAAGTCCCACCAGACATTAACCAGTAAGTGTTTGAATGCAAGGGGAACTGTGACAAACCTATATTCAAAACTGTGACCTGGCAGACACCCTAAGAGGACACATCATAAAACAGTGGGGCTTGGTTAGGAGTCTGAAAGTCAGAGCAGTGTTATTTGAAAATAAGCAAAACTATACATTAAAAATAACAAAAAAACTTTATGGGCTATATAAATAGATCATCTACAAAACATTTATGCAAAGAAAAAATGAGTGTATAATGTTCCTTTGAGGGCAGACACGTGGTGTAGTGTTGCCAGGTTGGGGTGGAGGTTCCCCTGATTCAATACAATTCTCTTTTGTTCTGTTTGTTGGTTTTGTTATTTTAGTTTTTTTTTAGAATTTGTGTTAATCGTAAGTAAGTATTGAACTCACATTCTATTGGCTGATTGGAACAGCCAATAGAATGCGAGTTCAATATGATTGGCTGATTGGATCAGCCAATCGGATTGAACTTCAATTTGATTGGCTGATTGCATCAGCCAATCAGATTTTTTCTACCTTAATTCCAATCGGAATTGAAGGGACACCATCTTGGATGATGTCCCTTAAAGGAACCTTCATTCGTCGGGAAGTCGTCGGTTGAAGAGGATGGCTCCGCGTCGGCTCCTTTGAAGATGGCTCCGCTCCGCTCCAGATGGATGAAGATTGAAGACACCAACTGGATGAACACTTCTACTGGATGGAGGACCTCTTCTTGCCCCGCTTGGATGAAGATATCTACCGGATCAAGGACCTCCTCTGCGCACCTTGGATGAAGAATTCGGCTCGGCTGGGTGAAGACGACTCATGGCAGGGAGATCTTCAGGGGGTTAGCAATAGGTTTTTTTAAGGGGGGTTTGGGTGGGTTAGAGTAGGGGTATGTGGGTTGTAATATTGGGGGGGTATTGTATTTTTATTTTCAGGTAAAAGAGCTGATTACTTTGGGGCAATGCCCCGCAAAAAGCCCTTTTAAGGGCTGGTAATAGAGCTGATTACTTTGGTAGTTTAGAATAGGGTAGGGCATTTTTTTTTTTATTTTTTTTTTTATTTTATTAGGGGGCTTAGATTCGGTGTAATTAGTTAAAACTTCTTGTAATTCTTTTTTATTTTTTGTAATTTAGTGTGTTTTTTTTGTATTATAGAATAGTTTATTTTATTGTATTTTAATTTAGCTAATTGTAGGTAATTTATTTAATTAATTTAATGATAGTGTAGTGTTAGGTGTATTTGTAACTTAGGTTAGGATTTATTTTACAGGTAATTTTGTACTTATTTTAACTAGGTAGCTATTAAATAGTTATTAACTATTTAATAGCTATTGTACCTAGTTAAAATAAATACAAAGTTGCCTGTAAAATAAATATAAATCCTAAAATAGCTACAATGTAATTATTAGTTATATTGTAGCTATATTAGGGTTTATATGATAGGTAAGTATTTAGTTTTAAATAGGATTAATTTAGTTAATTTTAGGAATATTATTTTGTTTCATTTAAATTATATTTGTTAGGGGGGGTTAGGGTTAGAGTTAGGTTTAGGGGTTGATAACTTTATTATATTAGCGGTGACGGCGATGTTAGGGAGGGCAGATTAGGGGTTAATACTATTTATTATAGTGTTTGCGAGGCGGGAGTGTGGCGGTTTAGGGGTTAATACATTTATTATAGTGGCGGCGAGGTCCGGTCGGCAGATTAGGGGTTAATAAGTGTAGGTAAGGTAGCGGTGACTTTGGGGGGGGGGAAGATTAGGGGTTAATAAATATAATATAGGGGTTGGCAGTGTTAGGGGCAGCAGATTAGGGGTTCATAGGGATAATGTAGGTTGCGACGGTGTCCGGAGCGGCAGATTAGGGGTTAATAGTATAATGCAGGTGTCAGCGATAGCCGGGGCAGCATATTAGGGGTTAATAAGTGTAATGTTAGGGGTGTTTAGACTCAGGGTTTAGGTGTAGACTTAGAGAGTGTTTCCCCATAGGAAACAATGGGGCTGCGTTAGCAGCTGAACGCTGCTTTTTTGCAGGTGCTAGGTTTTGTTTTTCAGACCAAACCGCCCCATTGTTTTCTATGGGGATATCGTGCACGAGCATATTTTTCCAGCTTACCGCTACCATAAGCAACGCTGGTATTGAGGGTTGAAGTGAAGCTAAATTTGGCTCAACGCTCCCTTTTCTGAGGCTAACGCAGCCCCTCAGACAACTCTCTAAATACCAGCGTTGTCTTAAGGGTGCGCTGGGAAAAAAAGCAGCGTTAGCTACGCGGGTCTTTACCAACAAAACTCTAAATCTAGCCATTTGTGTTTTAATGATTTAAGATTAAGTAATAACTTAAGAACTGTGCTTTATATTCCTTAAGTGACATTTTAAGAAGGGGAAGTCATGTTTTAGTGTTTCTTATCAGCGAGTACCCATAGACAAAGTAATTGTATATTACACAATTTTGTAAAAATAGGAATAATTGAGAGGAAATGTATTTCTTTGTTAGATGGTTCAGAATGTAATGCTCATGAAAATGTGTATAAATATTGAAGAGGTGCTGGAGGTATGTAAGGAGATATTAGAAGTTTGCATGGTGGGTTTTCTACCTTAGGAGTGAATATTTTTGAAGTTTTAATTAGTGGTTGATTGTCAGTGTTCAATGTGTCTCTGCTGTATGATTTTGTCAGAGCAATAGTGTACAATGTGTAGTTAAAGGTAAATGTTGTATTTTGAACTTTTGTGTGTATAAGGTTTATTGTTTTCTCCACTGAAATTACACAGAATTATTGATGGTAAATTATATGCCGCAAATTTTCATATATACATGTTGTCTTGTATTGATTTGCAGAACTGACCAGCTGCAATAATTATGCAAAGACAATATTTAGTTCAAATAATATTTAGTGGATGAATACAATTAAACCAGGTATAATCTTAATGAAGATGTTTGTATATGATTGTTTAATTTCTTTTATAGACATGTGCAATTCGGTTCGGATCGATTCGGAAAATTCGGCAAATTCTGAGATTCGGATCGATCCGAATTTCCGAATTAAAATACTGCCAAATTTACAGAATAAATCAGAATTAGTTCGGATTTATTCGGTAAATTCGGATGGCCATGGATTACACTAGTATTGTACAGTATATTAGGTTATATCACTCTGCTATGGGTTACACCTAATATACAGTGCATAATACTAGTCTAATACACAGCACACATACCGAAATTCCGAATTTCCAAACCGAATCCAGCCGAATTTTTTCAAATCCGAATGAATCCGAAACAAATTCATTAGAAGTTTTCTGAATTCGAATCGATCCGAAATGAAATTCGAAAAACTCTGAATCAATCCGAGCCGAAACAAATTTTTCGATCATGCACATATCTATTCTTTTACTTAATTTTTCAAGTGGAATAAAATGTTTTAACTATAGAAAAAATGTGACACAGATAAGAGTTTGAGCAGTCAGACAGTAAAAACATAGATGCTGCGGTGCTATAAGAAAAGGGAGGAGGGGAGAATGCAGAATCTGACTGACTGTCAGTTCTTGATAGACAAAGTACATAGCCCTTTGTAAATATAGACAAAAGCTTTAATGATTATTGGAGTTGGGAATTAGCACATATCAGAACCTTTGAGTGTAACTGTAGGTCCTGAAACAGAATGACATGTTCCAAAACTGTTCAATAATGTCATTAGGAAAGACTTACTGTGTAAACTAGGGAAAGTTTTCCTTAATGTGTCTGGAGGGGAACAAGAAAGTTTATACCTGCCTTAGAGTGATAATTGCAGAATCTATGTGTTAAAGATTAGTGACTAATAAAATCAGCAAGGGAAATGTTTTATTGAAATTAAAGGGACAGGGTACTTGACATTTTTATTGTTTAAAATAAAAAAATAGATGGTCACTTTGTTACCCATTCCCCAGTTTTACATGATCAACACGGTAGTATTGATAAACTTCTTTTACCGCTGTGATTACTTAGTATCCAAACCTCTGCAGATTACCCACTTATCTCAGTGCTTTTTTATAAACTTGCAATTTGGCAATTAGTGCTGCAACCTATGAGCATGCCTAGTTTTAGCCTTTAACAAAGAATACCAAGCGAAGTGCGAACCAAGCAGATTTGATGATAAGAGTAAATTTGAAGGTTGTTTGGAATTACATGCCCTATCTACATCATTAAAGTTTAATTTTATTGACCCTTTAAAGAAAAATATAAATTACCCTGTATTTTACAATACCCCCTGTGTAAAATGCTGATGACTATTAGTTTAACATTGCTCAGAAACAGGCTGTAAATATAATATCTGTTATGTTGATTTTGGAGACTATGACATACAACTAACATCAATGCTTAAGTCTTTCCATATCCAGGTACATGCTGCACAGTTACAGAATGATAATCATGTAGTGCATGCCATCTCACCTGGTGATTTTATAATGGTTGCAAGTTTTTGTCCAGACAAATAGCTCTAGAGCCAAAGTAGAAGGGGCCTGTCTGCCTACTATTTATGACAAATACAGCCACTGAAGTTACAGAAGTTAAATCATGGATCTCACTACAAATTGGTGCCACCATAGACTGATCCTATCACTGGCAAGGAAATCCAAAAAGACTGAGCCTTTGGGAAGTATTATTGTTTGACAGTGCTTCACTATTTCCTGAGATTGGACTCATTTTTTACTTGTTATTATTCCTGTATTCTGCATTTACACTCTGGTGATGCTTACTAGAGTGTAAAGAAAATCCCCTGATTTATATACCTTCTAATAGTTACTTGGATAATAACAGTTCATTTTGGTATAATTTGTTTATTCTATCACTGTTTAATTGTGTTATATGTGTATCAAACTCATCATGGACCCTTTCATACTTTTGGGTATTCTCGCTATTCCCAGTTATATGTCTGCCACACTACCCCATGGGAACAGGACAAATCATTTATTGCTACTGCCAAAGCCTATTACCGCCACACTGAAGGTACAGGTGCCTGCTGGATATGTGGATTCATACCACATATCCATGATTCTGGGTATCCATATATTGGTGTCCCTCTAGTTAATGAAACTCTTATAGCTTTAATTTAAAAGGGTGTTGGTAAATTGCATTCTTTTTATACACCCCATGAAGGGAAAATAGAAAGAATTCCTTTAGCAGATTTTGTAAGACATGGGGACCTACAGATTACTAACCATAAACCTGGGGCCCCACTCATGTCCCTCATAGACGCACCAAAGGGTATGTTTACTGTACAGTACTACCACCCCAGACATATTTGCCCTAACAAACCTAATTGTTCCCCCCTCCTAAATCATTGTTGCAATGTTTCTGAGGGCTATGTCCCTAATGATTTCCACAACTGGCGATATAATTCAACCATAGGGAACTCCACTCTCTACAGGGATCTTCTTACATCATGGTTTTTTGCAATCCCATTAAAATGTCCTTTTTCAAATCCTAACTGTAATCTTTCCCAATCATGGATGTTAATTGACAATCTGTATTTTCAATGCAGCCGCTGGGCCTACAAGAGTATGCCATGTGCATGGGTGGGTACTTGTTACTTAGGTGTTATTATCCCAGCCCTATATAGCACACAAACCCTACCTGAAGGGCGTTTGCATAATAAACGTGAGATTGCAGGTTCCAAGGTAAAAAATTCAGATAATTCTGATCTCACTGTCCGTACTGGTATAGGTGATAGAGTTTACATGGGCATACTCCCCTGGTATGGTACTGTCCAACTGCAGTATACATTAAATCTCCTCATGGACATATTAGACAACATTTTTAACTCAACACACCATTCTTTACAGTTGTTAAACCAGGAACAGAAACAAATACGTCTTGTGGCCCTGCAAAACCGCCAAGCCTTAGATATCATGTTAGCTGCTAATGGCGGAGCATGCTCTTTAATAGGGACTCAATGCTGTGTTTTTATTAATGATTCCAGTATAGCAGTACAGGATGATCTTGATCGAATTACTAAATTACAGGTTAACATGAGAAAAGTGCATGACATTAAGTTCAATGGTTTTTATGTTGATTTAACTTTTGGCCTGTCAGGATGGGTGGGTAAATTGGGGGTACAGATACTGCAAGGTTTGCTAATCTTTGTCATACTAATTGTTTTTCTTTGTCTTGTAGTAATCTGTCTCAAACTAATGCTACACAAGCTCTGTAACCTCGTCAGCCCAGCAACCATCAGACTGATGCCCTCCTGTGAAAATCCAGCCCCGCATGGTTGCTATGACCACGGAAACTCTGCACTGCAGTTTGAGATGGAGTTCACCCGACTAAATCATATTGCTGTTTGATGCTATTGTCACAGAGTTTAACAGCATCAGAAGAGGGACTGTTGAAAATAATAAGCAATATTTGTCTCTGTTTTTTGCAGTGAGGTCTGAATGGGTTAATTTGTATGCGGGCATTATTAGTCAGGAGAGGCCAGTCTGGTTAATGGCGCTATAAAATGTAGCTAGTTCTGAGTGTGTCTGTTTATTTTTTCTAAATCTAATCTTTTTCTATCCTTGTTTAAGTTCTTGCATTCCAGCTAGTATCAGCAAATACTTAAGTCCTGGTTATCTTGATAGGCCAAATATATGAATGTATGTACACAACTCATTGTAAACATTGGGAATGTGTCATAAAATGTAGACACTAGTTCATCCCTGACCTTTGCCTTTCTTTCTTGATATATGGTCAAACACAGTAAAACCTACAATTCTGACGTGTAGAACTGTTATTTACTTATGTTGTAACCATATTTGTTAAAACCCTTGCATTTTTTAGTTAGCCAATCATGAACTGTAAATAGCCTAGATGTGAAATGTATAAATACCTGGGAAGGGGACTGACCCCCCCAGAGAAAACTTTGTATTGTTTCTCTCCATACTGCAGTGTGTAATCAATAAACAAACTCTTTTTAAACCTGTCTTGGTCTGAAGAAGTTATTCAGTCCAGGGTGAGTATATCGCCAACATAACCATAACATAATAAAACATAACAACATGGAGCATCTGCCACTTAAGGCATGCATAACTTAGATTGAATATTTTAACACATATATCGCCAATCATCTTACACCTCTAAGTGTGGTGATGAATATAAAAATTCAAACTATATCGCATATAAACTTTTCAAAAAGTCCTCTAGGGCTCAGAACTGTATCAGGCTCTAGGAGTATAAACCAACATAGATGTCTCTAAAGTTATACCATATCT
This sequence comes from Bombina bombina, assembly GCF_027579735.1. Lineage (NCBI taxonomy): Eukaryota > Metazoa > Chordata > Amphibia > Anura > Bombinatoridae > Bombina > Bombina bombina. The sequence continues at coordinate 755,432,019 of NC_069501.1, read as the reverse complement.
CGTCTTAACTTATCTCCGGTTCCCCCAGAGTATGCTAGGCATTAAACTGGTAAAGTCGGTAAACTTTATCCCACTCTGAATCGAAGAGGCAAGTGGGCTCTAGCCGCATTACAGTGCTCAGTTTGGGACCTCTTCCTTCTAGGAGTCCCCAGGGGTCTATCCTCTTGCACATGTCCCTGAGTCCCCAGAGTGCAGCAGAGCTCACCAAGTTCCAACCTATTGATGCCGAGGAGAGGAAGAAGTGGGTGAATAAGGTTAAACCTCGTCTTTAGATTAGGTAAGAACAGGACTGAGGTTTTAATGGGGTCTCATCTCTGTTTCCTGGTGGGAAATGTCGTAGTAGGGTAGTAGTCGTGCATGGCAGCATTCTCACCCACAATGTCAGGTGGAGGCTCCGTTATGATCTCACCTTGGGGTATGATCAGTTCCCGGTCAGTTAAGGGCTCATATCCATATGCCAGGGCTCTCAAAGGTATATGAGCATCTATTTGGTGTTCCGTTCTTTCTGGCAGGAAGCTATTTTGATTTTCATTTATTGGCTCATTTATTCTTACTGATTGGATGATGTGTATGGGTCTTGAAGTTAGGAGTAGGTTGCATAGCTCAAGCTCTAAACTTTTTGTAGTGGTTTTCTAGTAACTGTGTCAACTGTTTTTTCCACTTGTCCAAAGCCTCCATTTTCAAAGAAGACCTTAAGCGGCTCAGCAGCATTAAACAAGCAGAGGGAATGAATAAGACCAGAGCGTCAAAAGGTATGGGCTCCTGGCTGGAATAGCTGGGGGAAAAGGGGGGGGTGGAATGTTACCTAAGGAATAGAGTAGGGGGAGGTAGATAAGGAAAGTAGTAAGGGATTACAGAGATAGCTGGTAGGGGGTGGAGAAGAGGTATATAAGTACAGGAGAAAAGGAAGTGCATCATACTAACCTTTTTTGTTTCCAGGTGCTGCTTGTAGCTGTGTTGCAGAAATCGTTGTGGAAGATGTCGACTAGGATCAGGAAGATTCCTAAACGTTTCCTTACCGATGATGAGACCCTTTGGAGGACAAGAGCGATAAGGGCACAGAAGAGGCAGGGTAGGACGAGGGGGCCCTTTCAGACGCTTCCTGCGTGAGTATGGGAGAGCTGGTTCTATTTAGCGATACAGATCACTCATCCAGCCCAGACATCCCACTAGGCCAGGGGGGCAGGTACTGTCAGCCCGAATCTAGCAGGGCAGCAACCAAGGGGAGTAAGGGGCACACAGTTTTCCAGGGGAGTATGTGACAGGTTAGTACGCCAGGCAAGCGGACGGTTAGCGCTAGTAGGAGAGGCGGGGACCGCGCTTGTCCCAAAGCAAGGGGTTTAGTAGGAGCCGGGAGGCCTTTACCGGAAGCGGACGCCGTCCATGTTTTTGGGTGTGAGGGTAGTGTTTCCCCTTCTCCTTCCCCGATAGGCAAATCACGCGCGTGCATGCACGCCCCCTGGGTGTCGACGTGTATGTGACGTCATTACATGAAAGAGGGCGGGGGTGGCTGGGGGAACGCAGGCCTGTAGGAGATCCAGTGACAGGGAGTGCGGCCTAGCCCTCGTATCCGGAGATAAGGACATAGCGGTTGGGGGGGGGGGCGCTCAGTTTTAAGCGAGGACAGGGACCGGGAGGAAGGTTTCGGTTGTGGACCCGGTGGTCCAAACTGTTCTTCCTGTTTGAAAGCAGGGAACGATTTAGAAAGTAAGGGAAGGGACGGGTATAGGGGGCCACCAAGATATTTGGTGGTATTTGATAGTGAGGCAGTTGAGGAGAGGCCCAAGAAGAGAGTTAGGCAGGAACGGGTTAGGTCTGAATGCCCCAGGATTATTAGGGATGTAGAGGGAAACACTTACATGATGCTCGACCCGGTGGAAGGGAGGGAGGAAAGGGTTGATCAAAAGAAGGGTGAATCATTGCATTCTAACTCAAGGGCTGGTCTGTGGCCTGGTTTTACTGGCAATAGCAGGTAGGGAAGAGTCTAATTCAAATGCAGCTATTTTACAGAGACACGATAGAGGACATTCCTTGGCAGAAGGATTAAAGGACAATGCGGGAGCAGGAGACAAGGCACCATCGCAAAGAACGGCAGCAGCTGGCAAGGAGGGACAGAAAGAGGTGGCAGCAGAGACAAGGTAAGAAAATATATTGTGGGGGACTAGTGACTCTGATTCATCAGAAAGTTCTACTGAAATTGAATCTGAGGATGAGAAGTGTAATGGTAATGGACATAGAAAAATATTAAAAATTGTTAGAAGGATATACACAAAGCAAGGAAAAGGAAGTATTTAGAAGGCGGTGTCTGAGGAGGTAGATAGCAGCGATAATGAAGTAAATTTAGACGATGAGGTAGTGGGCACTAAGCTTCTTCCATTAGCCACTCATTTGTAGGCAAAAGTGATAAAGAAAGCACAGAGGGGCAGATATGTGCATTGATAGGCACAGACAACGGCTTTGGTGGACATTTTCCAAAGTACAGACCTTAGTGAAGGACACCAAGGTACATTTGAAATTAAAAACATTTATTTTATAGTGCTTGGTGTTATTATACTGATGCAGATACCACTGATCATATAACCAGCCCTCCTCTGGCTATACCCAATAGCCAGTGTCACTACTGTGTCATTATATAGTGCTGGGTGTTATTATACTGATGCAGATACCACTGACCCTATAACCAGCCCTCCTCTGGCTATACCCATGTCCCAGTGTCACTACTGTGTCTTTGGATAGAGCTGGGTGTTATTATACAGATGCAGATACACATCCAGTATTTCACTCAGGCTTTATTTATTCCATAACATCACCCAATATCATTAGCAGTCTCTTGACAAGCCACTAACTTTATTCACACTACATATTTTTTTTTATTCCTATTATTTAATCAGAAAGAAAACATATACTAAGGTTGTGGCGGACACTGCAAGGGCTAGTCACGGACACCAGTGTCCGTGTACAGACACCTTGCCTATCCCTGGATATGTGGACATGTTTGAAATGACTAGGGATTCATTAGCGTTTAAATCCAGGAGAGATGAGGTTAAGGGGAAGAAGGCAAAACAAACTTTCCCAGAGTGGGTGAAGGGAATATTAATTTATGCGGAATGTTTTATATCAGTTAATCCGGATAAAGCAAAAGGGGTATTGGGCTACATTCATTTGATAGCTGAGTGCTATACGACATATGGGGGTTTTGCCTGGAAGGATTATGATAGGGAATTCAGAAGGGGACACTTACAATTAGGGGGGAAAGGAAGAAAGGATTTTAGGGTAAAAATACTTGATATGTGGACAAGGCTAATGAAGGTATGTGATGTACAAAGCGGTAAACCAATGGGTCAGGCAAAATAAATTAGGTCAGAGGTAAAAGAGTGTTGGGCGTACAACGATAAAAGATGTAATGGGGGAATGCATGCAAGTACAAGCACGCATGTAGATACTGCGGGGGAGCTCATCCAGAAGTAGATTGTAGAAGGAGTAATACTGGGAATGGTAGCAAATTTTCCTTTTGAGGTCAGGGTAACAACGGCAGCAGGGCAGGAGTGGGGAATGGCCAGAATGCCACTGAAAATAGATAGAATTGTGGAAGAGTTGGCATCATATTCGTTAAGGGAGGAGAACGTTTTGTTTACAAATGATTTGCGTCAAGGTTTTATTGTTCCAGTTAGGACATAAGTTAAGAGTTCAATGCAGGCTAGAAATCTGAAATCAGCAGCAGAATTTCCTGAGGTGTTAGCTGAGAAGTTGGAGAAAGAAGTGAAATTGGGCAGAATGGCGGGGCCATTTAGAGAGAAGCCTTTTGCAGATTTGGTTGTGTCTCCCCTGGGGTTGGTACCTAAAAAAGAAAAGGGTAAATACAGGATGATACAGCACCTGTCATACCCCAGGGGAAATTCAGTCAATGATGCAATTGATAAGTGGAATTCCTCTGTGCAGTATCAATCTTTCAATAGTGCCGTGAATATGTTAAAGCAGGTAGGAAAAGGAGCCCTGATGACAAAGATTGATGTGGAATCTGCATTCAGATTGTTACCTTTGAACCCGAGTAGTTTTAAGTTGATGGGGTGTAAGTTTGATGGTTTTTATTATATAGATATATGTTTACCCATGGGGTGTTTGCTTTCTTGTTCAATCTTTGAAAAGTTTAGTTTGTTTTTGTATTGGTTGTTTACAAAAAGGACGGGGTGTGAGAATGTGGCCTACTACTTGGATGATTTCCTGGTAGTGGGGAGAGCCTGCGCTGGAGAATGTAGAACTTGGAAGGAGGAGTTGGAGTTATTGTTAAAGGAATTGGGGGTGCCAGTGGCAAAGGTAAAGTCAGAGGGGCCGGGAACAAGGCTGGTTTTTCTGGGAATTATGATAGATTCTGAGAAGGGGCAGTGTGAGCTCCCAGCTGATAAGATTGATAAGGCAAAGCAGATGATTAAAGGGATGCTAAAGAGAAACAATGTGATGCTCAGGGAGATGCAGAAGCTGCTATGGGTTTTAAATTTTGCATGCAGAGTAATATCAGTAGGCAGGATATTTAAAAAAAAAAAGGTTGGAGATGGGAACAAAAGGGGCTAAGCAGCTGGAACATATGGTTCGGGTAAATGCTGAGATGAAGGAGGATCTCAGAGTGTGGGATTCCTGTTTTTCTTTTGCAGATTGGCAGCGAATAGACGGAATCAGGGAAATGGTTGAGAAGTGCCTGGCTCCAAAAACATGGGCAGTATACAAGAAGTATTGGGAGCAGAGGAGCGAATTTAGAAGCAATGTGGGGCAGAGCGAGGAAGTTTTTAGAATGGCTATGGGAATTAAAGCGGGCGGTATGAGGAAAGGACAGCTAGGTACAGCACTGGCAGGAGTAGCGTACTTCGCCCAGCTACATGGGAAAACGGATCTAACAAGGAGATTTGTAGCAAGGAAAGTGGTAAAAGGTTGGGAGGCGGGAGAAAAGAAAGGAAGGGACAAAAGGGAGCCTATAACCAAAGATAGACTTGTGGAGATGATAGCGGTGCTTAAAGAGGTATGTTTTGACGAGGACGAGGCATTGATATTTAAAGTGGCATTTTCATTGGCTTTTCACAGAGCTTTAAGGATACGAGAATTGTTGGCTAAGAATAAGACAGACGCAGATAGGGGTTTAAAGCATGAGGACGAAAGATGGGGCAAAAAGGCAGTATTGGCGTTGATAAGGAAGTCAAAAATGGATTTTGCAGGTAAAGGGGCATGGGTGTCTATGAAAGCAGTGGAGGGATTATCCTGTCCAGTCGTGGCCGTGAAAGAGTATATGTTTGCAGAAAGGGCAGGAGGCACACACTTCATGATACACAGGGATGGGTCTAGTGTCACAATTTTTCAATTCCGAAAGGTATTAGAGCGGGTGGTGGCGAAATTAGGTTGGATAAATGCGTAAAACGCTCCGCATTCATTTAGAATTGGGGTGGCAACCAGCGCGACAAGTAGCGGGTGCTCCGCGGAACAGTTTAAAAAAATGGGTAGATGGAAATCTGTGGCATATAAGTTCTACATCAGGTTGGATAGGGATAATGGTTGCATTTTAAAAAAAAAGTTTTTCCTGTAAAAGGAATCAACCTAAATGACAATGTTTTTCTCCATCTTATTGCAGGAGGAGCTATGAGAATATGGGTGGTAGGACACTCATAAGTATATTGGGCACATGTGAGAGCTCATTTAGGTTTTTACTGAGGCCAGAATCTCAGGTATATAGGTAAGTGGGGAATGAAGTGGGACGAGCTGGTGGGCACCATACAGCAGGCAAGGCAAAGATGGGGGCACCCTGATGTATTGATCGTGCACCTAGGCGGTAACGATATTGGGTCATATTCTCTGAGAGAATTGAAGGAGAAAATAAAGGAAGTAATTAGTTGGCTGGCGATAGCCTGGCAGGGTGTAAAAATAGTATGTTCAAACATGATCTTGAGATTGTTTTGGAGGAATACATACACGCAAAGGGCGGGTTACAGATCTAGAAGAAATATTAATCTGTTAGCAGCTAAGGCAGTGAGGAATATAGGAGGTTTAGTGCTGGAACATCCCTTAATAGCAGCAAAAAGGGAGGAGATATTCAGACAAGATAGGGTGCACCTAAACGACGCGGTTAATGACCAGTTCCTGAAGGAAATCAGGAGGATATGATAAAGGTAAGGAAAGGTCACTGAAAATGGCTAAAGTGGTTTAGTGGCGGAAAGAGTTATCTTTGTTGGTGGTGAAATTGGGATCTGGCATGCAGGCAGGGCATATGAGGGGTGAAGGGGATCCTGTAGCATACCCCAACCTAAGTTGTGATTCGGTGGTTTAGCTAATGGTTGGTCTGTGCTGCAGGTTCTCTCCTCCCCCTGCTGCAGAGGGGTTTTTTGTGGTCCTCCCCCCACTGACACGTGAGATCCAAGTTCATGTGCAAATGCTGGTGCATTTTGTCTCGTTGAATTTCCTTTGGGTCATGTTACTACCCAATAAGAAATTTAATTTAAGGGCTGGTAAGGTAAATGAGCTTTGAACTTTTTTAATTTAGAATAGGGTAGGGAATTTTTTTTATTTTGGGGGGCTTTATTATTTTATTAGGGGGCTTAGAATAGGTGTAATTGGCTTAAAAATCTTGTAATCTTTTTTTTATTTTTTGTAATTTAGTGTTTGTTTTTTTTTGTAATTTAGTTTAGATTATTTTATTGTATTTTAGTTTAGATATTTGTAGTTTATTTAATTTATTGATAGTGTAGGTGTATTTGTAACTTAGGTTAGGATTTATTTTACAGGTAAATTGGTAATTATTTTAACTAGGTAGCTATTAAATAGTTATTAACTATTTAATAACTATTGTACCTAGTTAAAATAAATATATATAATTATATTGTAGCTATCGTAGAGTTTATTTTATAGGTAAGTATTTAGATTTAAATAGGAACATTTTAATTAATAATATTAATATTAATTAGATTTATTTTAATAAGAATTTAGTTAGGGATGTTAGAGTTAGATAGGGTTATTATACTTAATATATATATAATGTAATAACGATATTAACTATATTAACCCTAATATAATTAGGGTTAATATAGTTAATATAGCTGGCGGCGGTGCAGGGGGATTAAATTAGGGGTTAATATTTTTAAAATAGATGGCGGCGGGGTAGGGGCTCACTTTAGGGGGTAGGTAAGATAGATGGTGGCGGAGTAGGGGGCTCATTTTAGGGGGTAGGTAAGATAGATGGTGGCGGGGTAGGGGGCTCACTTTAGGGGGTAGGTAAGATAGATGGTGGCGAGGTAGGGGGCTCACATTAGGGGGTAGGTAAAATAGATGGCGGCGGGGTAGGGGGCTCACTTTAGGGAGTAGGTAAGATAGATGGCGGCGGGGTAGGGGTTCATTTTAGGGGGTAGGTAAGATAGATGGCGGCAGGGTAGGGGGCTCACTTTAGGGGGTAGGTAAGATAGATGGCGGCGGGGTAGGGGCTCACATTAGGGGGTTATAGATTTAATATAGCTGGCAGCGGGGTCCAGGAGCGGCGGTTTAGGGGTTAATACATGTTTTATTGTTAGGATAGTGAGGGGGGATAGCGGATAGAGGGTTAGACGTGTCGGGCTATGTTAGACAGTATGGGTGATTTTATAACTTTAGTCAGGTTTTGTAGGCGCCGGCAGTTTCTAAAGTGCCCTTAAGTCACTGGCGACTCCAGAAATTTGTGTTTACGCAGATTTCTGTTACATCGCTGGTTTGTCAGACTTACGGCACTTTAGCCTCTGACGGCGCCGTATATATAGGATAGCTCGAGTTGCGAGCTGAAACTGCGGGCAGTGGGGGTTCTATCGCTTGCGCCGCAAACTACGATCTTTATCGGATCATGCGCCAGATCTTAACTGGATCCCAAACAACTACAAAGAAACAAGAATAAAACTTTGTATAAAAAACTGCCAATTAGAAATCACTACAAGGGCTGCTTTTTCTTATACCCTCTTTGGGTTTGTTTATTTATTACTTATTATTTTATTACCTAGTTTCTTATTTTCTTTGGGGATCACTTGGCCTCATTTTTCCCCTCTGTACCTTTTGTTTTGTTCAATGTGAGGAGCTCTTATTTATAATCCTCTGTTTTTAAAGCGTTGGGCAACCTAGTGTATTTGCCTTATTGTGTAACTAATTAAAGGTGTGTTTTACCCTGTAGGTTGTGAAGCATCTGTTTAATTATTCATAATAGTTTTTGGCATTTATTGGGCATCAGCATTTGCTTTTAAGAGAACATTGTAGGGCAGATTATGAGGCATGCCAAGAGCATGCCAGTAGAGATACAGTACATACATATACATAATAATCAAAAAAATAGTGACCTGTAATAATACATAAAAAAAATAAACAAAATAAAAAAGAAAGTGTGTTAAAATGCACAAAAATAGGATATGAAGTCCAGAATCTTCTGTGAAGGTATCCTTAAAGAAGAGAAATCAAACAATAGTGAAGTTTTGAATAGAATTCCAAACAAGCAGGTTAATGAAATCTTACACAGACCAGAGCTATGACTTGTTTATATCCCTTTAGGGTATGTAAATCGATAGGACTCCAAAGTGGCATAAAAGTATGTATTAATACAATATAAAATCAATCGGGTTATACAGACTAATAGTAGAACAAACCACATAAAATCGTCTAAAACACCTAGTTTCCAAGTGTCAGCTGAAAACGGATCAATATTCAAAAAAGTCACAACCCTCCCAGTGACGTAGGAGTCCTTACGACCAATCGTCTCAGATGCAAGTTTCACCGGACCATTTCCGGCTTTGTCAAGGATGATGTTGCTGTACCATTGTTGTCCTTTTATTTCTCAAGATGTATATTCATTGGATATCGGTAATCCTCCCACTCAATGACGTAGGTATAATGGAATTAAATCTGATAGTTCATTGTTATGGAAAAAGGAACTCAAAATGGTACACACATAGCAAAACAAAACATGGGCTCAAAACAGAACAAAATATATTTTAAAACACAGTTAAAAAAGTATAACAATTATAAAGCTAGATTAAGTGCAAGTTCCCCTGCCCACTTTGGGAGGAGGAACTCCGAACTTGCACTTAATATTTTGTATTTCTATCTTTATAATTGTTATAATTTGTTCAAGTGCACCTTAAAGGGATACTAAACCCAATTTTTTTCTTTCATGATTTAGATAGGCCATGCAATTTTAAACAACTTTCTAATTTACTCCTATTACCGATTTTTCTTTGTTATCTTGCTATCTTTTTTTTTTTTTTAAAAAGCAGGAATGTAAAGCTTAGGAGCCGGACCATTTTATGTACAAGCACCCTATCTGAATCATGAACGAAAACATTTGGGTTTAGTATCCCTTTTTAAGGTGCACTTGAAAAGTAACTAGAGCTGTTTTTACAAATTGTAATAGTCCTGACTCCTTATATATTTGTGAAAAAATGGATTTAAAATATCTCTCCAAGCAAACAACTGTCTGTATGCACAAGGCACACACTATCAATCCCAGTGGCAAAATAATGTAATACCAACCCTGTTGCTCTAGGGGCCATGTATGTTATTAACTTATTTTATTGGAGCTTGGAGGTCATATTATTATAAGCAAATAATGCCAAATGCATTACTAATGACCACATTCCACCCATGGATTATGCTCTACTTCATCAAACCTGGTTTAGTAAAATACAAAAGTCACTTCTTCATTATAATAGGGTTTCAGAAAACCTAATATAAATGTTATTTTTTTAGCTTTGTTACACTCAAGATAGCTCTATGTGCTAGGTATAGATTTGAAAGATATCTTTTTATCTACCATACCCATGGAAAAACGCTTGTTACATACAGATTAAACAAAAACAAACAAAAAATAGCATTTGAAAATGTACATTAACACAACAGAATGGTTACATAAAAACATAGCAGAACAGAGGACATGTCAGAACAAATCAGTACTGCAGTTTGGCTTCATAACACAGATAGACATGGCTCAGGATGTATACATGCAATATTTTTAGGTGCCAATCAATCATTTAAATATATATATATATATATATATATATATATATATATATATATATATATATACATAACTCGCAATGTGATTCCGCCCTCCATGAGCCAACCACCTGAAGGTTCTGTGTAGTAAACAATCTTCAATAAAACAGGAACCAGACAGGATTTTTTCAAAAACAGGGTTCAAAATTTATTGACGTTTCGGGGGGTAAACCTCCCCTTCCTCAGAACATAAAGTGTACAAACACACATCACCTTAAATAAGCAAACAAATATAAAAACACCTCCCACTTCATGTTCAGAAAGAGCACCAAAAACACACTACTTCCGGTTTAACATGCATGAGCCGGAAGTGCTTGATCAAATTATTTTTGAGTGTACATATCAGAGTAACAATAGTGCCATAAAAATAATAAAAATAAATGCCCACACACTATGTGTACATTCTTTGTCTCTTCATTGTATCCTTAACATATTTTAACAATCTCATCACATATAAACATTGTAACTATAGTGTACATCATGACGATATGTGTTTATCCACACCCGGAAGTTACACAACCACTTCCGGTATACCCTGACTAACATTCTTTGTGCCTTACTTCTAATTGACCTGTTAATCAAATGTGGTGCCTTACTGTGATCAAATCTATGTGTAAATAGGATCATGATCCTCGTAATAGACCACGCTCGCATCGTTGATGCCTACCTCCGTGTTCTCATATGCTTACGTGTCATGTGACCGCCACCGGAAGTTACATCACTTCCGGTTCCGGTCATTACGTGTTGCTCGTGTTACAATGTCAAGCATGTTGTGTAGTGTTAATTTGATATATCATAGCCTGAACAGGTACCTTATATTATACTCATACAAACAGGGTGTTAACTGCAACCATAGTGATAAAACAAAAAGCCAATCTATACATAGGAACCTATACCATGTGAATTAAATATTGACTATGAGCTATTACACATCTACTTGTCCCAATGACACACTGTGTACATAATTCACTACCTTAGTCTACATAATGCACTAAAGTATTGGTTTACACCTATAGTTACATGTGTTACCAGACATATATTTGATAACCATATGTTTCATATTTACTTTGTTTCCATACATCCGAATGCCCTCATACCTTAATACCACAGTAATGCACTGTTGTTAGAGATGAGAATACTCAGGCTGTCCCCATGTGTATAGTTAATAACCACCACCCTACATGCAGGTCTCAGGCAGAAAGACAAAGGGGAATAGCATGAGCCACAATGTGATCCCTGTCATCCCCCACTCACCCCTCAATCCACTCCAGCACACTACCCCACCCTCCGGTGGGAGAGTGTACACGTTGGTCCCCGTCCACAACCTACAGGTGACAGCAATCACCAACACAAACAGAGAACATCAGCCCTCTCACTCCCACAAACACCATCATATTATATCAGAGCACCATAGTCTGGTGGAGAGTTCAGTCCTTTCAGATGTAAAGTCCCCAATCAGAACATCCACTGAGCTTCCCATCTCAGCAGTAGTTTGTTTCTGTCCCCTCCTCTCGCTGGTTTGGGGATGTGGTCTATCAAGATCAATCTTAATGCAGCTATTGAATGTTTCGCTGTTACCCAGTGGCGTGCCACTGGTTGATCCACTTCTCCTTTCTTTAAAGCTGCTCTGATGACTGAGCAATGGTTTGTCATCCTTTCCCATATGGTTCCTTGGGTCTTTTCCACATAATGTAGTCCACAAGGGCAGATGATCAAGTAAACCACGAACGTTGTGGTACATGTTATGGGGAAGTTGATTGTATATACTTTATTTCCATGTGGATGGTTGAATTTCTTGGTTGCTATTATAGCACTACATGTGGTGCAATTCGGGCATCGGTAACATCCCTTCTTGGTGTAAAACCAATCTCTCCCTTAGATTCGTGTTTCATCTGTACCCAACAAGCGGACGTGCATTATGTACAAACTTAAGTTTCGGGTCTGAGAGCATGATGTGCAAATTCTCTCTCAGTGTCTGTCCAACTTTAGAGGTGTTGGGGGCAAAGGTGGTTGTAAAGATGATTTTAGTTACAGGGTCCTGTAGTTTTTCATCTTTCTTTAAGATTGATTCCTGCGTCATGTTCTGTGTCTGTGTCTTGACTTCATCCAGGGTACCAGCCGGATACCCCCTTTGGGCAAATCTATGTTGCATCTCAAGTTCCTGTGACACCCCCTTCTCTCTATTAGAATTGTTCCTAATAGCCCTAATATACCGGGACTTGATAATACCTCTCAACAATGAGGAGGGATGATAGCTATGAGCCATTAACAAAGAATTGCGGTCAGTCGGCTTTGAATACAGTGATGTCTGCAATCCCAACACATCTTTGGTGATCAAAAGGTCCAAAAACTCTATTTGATGATCACTACTCGTCATCTTAAACCTAACTGTTGTGTCTGTGTTGTTGAATCTGTGGTACCACTGTTGCAGACTGTCCGTGTCCCCTCTCCAAATCAGAAAAATGTCATTGATGTACCTCTTATAAAAAATTATCCAAGGTACATCAATGCTCCACAAATGGTTATTTTCAAAACCTGCCATAAATAGATTGGCATACGATGGGGCCATATTTTGAATGTTAGTCACGGTATACCGGAAGTGGTTGCGTAACTTACGGGTGTGGATAAACACACATTGTCATGTTGTACACTATGGTTAACGATGTTTATATGTGATGAGATTGTTAAAATATGTTAAGGATACAATGAAGAGACACAGAATGTACACATAGTGTGTGGGCATTTATTTTTATTATTTTTATGGCACTATTGTTACTATGATATGTACACTGGAATAATTCGATCAAGCACTTCTGGGTCATGCATGTTAAACCAGAAGTAGTGTGTTTTTTTGGCGCCCTTTCTGAACAGGAAGTGGGAGGTGTTTTTGTATTTGTTTGCTTATTTAAGGTGCAGTGTGCTTGTACACTTTATGTTCTGAGGAAGGGGAGGTTTACTCCTCGAAACGTCAATAAATTTTGAACCCTGTTTTTGAAAAAATCCTGTCTGGTTCCTGTTTTATTGAAGATTTCATATATATATATATATATATATATATGTAATTAATATATATATATATATATATATATATATATATATATATATATATATATATATATACAAATATCCAAACAGATGCACTCACTGTGACATAAGACATCCGCCGGGGTGCTGCGTTGAAAACATATAGCAATATCCGTTCAACCCCTCAAGGTAGAAAAACGCTTCACTCTCCGGTCTTATTCAAAAATCCTTTATTAGGTATCCAGCATCAAATGACAAAGTTCCCAAACGTTTCGATACCAATTGGTATCTTTTTCAATGGGTAATCAGAACATATCTATCCCAAAAGAAGGTTCCTAATACTAACCACAAACCACTCACCTATATACACCTGTAAAGCATCCCTGTCACTTCCGGTGTATCAGAAGCCGCCCCACCACGCGCATGCGTACAGGAGTTAGCCAACAGCATGGCTAATTAGCATATTCAATCACGTAATGACGTTTGCGTTCCAACCACGCATAGTTACTCCTGCTAATGCGCATGCCCGGGTGGCTGAAGTTCCAATGACACCGGACTAACTATTACAAGTATAACTACTCTAAAGTGTAAAAAAACTATCTATACCAAATTAAAATCTATAAAAATAATATGACTACCTGAGTTCTCAAAACAGACTTTGTTCCTTATATTTATAGCATCTTAAGTAAGATACTTTGCATCTTTATATACAGTTTGCTAAGCTAATCACTGCCCCTTAATTATCCTATCCACAATCTCCAAAATGTCTATTTCCTAGATAAAGTATGTTATACTATAATTATCAATAAAACATATAGCTTCTATGCCAATTGGAGTGCAGTAAGAAACTTAGTTGTGGCTACCGCAATACACTGAACACCATACTTTCAGAGACTTTATGAACCCATATATTCTGGACCAGTCCATCTTCCTAGGTGTTGATGACCTAGACTGATAAATCATGGACATTTCACTTAAAGGAAGACACCAAAGTCCATCTGTACATTCAGACCCTTGGGAGCCACTGTGTCTAAACGATAAATCCAGGAGGTCTCAACTTGGAGTAGTTTCGTGTTCCTATCTCCGCCCCTTCGTAAGGGGGGCACATGATCAATCAGCATAGTCCTTAAACTAGCCGCTGTGTGCCCAGCTTGAAGAAAATGTCTGGCGACCGGTTGATCAGATGTTTTCTTGTCTATCGCTTGTCTAATCGCATGGCGATGATTGGCCATTCTATCACGAAATGTAGTAGAGGTCTTCCCCACATAGACCAGCGAACATGGACACATTAGTATGTATACAACATACGTACTCATACATGACAATCTGTGCAAAATCTTGTATTTTCTCCCAGTGTGTGGGTGGTGAAAGAACATCCCTGTTAACATACTATTGCACGTAGTGCAATCCCCACATCTATAGCAGCCAACTTTTTTCCTGTTATCCAGCCAAGTACTTTTTTCATAGCACTTCACAGGGTCATTATGGACAAGTAAATCCTTCAAATTGGGTGCTCTCTTATAAGCCATTCCTGCACACATCAGCCCCACGGATGGCTTATAAGAGAGCACCCAATTTGAAGGATTTACTTGTCCATAATGACCCTGTGAAGTGCTATGAAAAAAGTACTTGGCTGGATAACAGGAAAAAAGTTGGTTGGTTTAGACACAGTGGCTCCCAAGGGTCTGAATGTACAGATGGACTTTGGTGTCTTCCTTTAAGTGAAATGTCCATGATTTATCAGTCTAGGTCATCAACACCTAGGAAGATGGACTGGTCCAGAATATATGGGTTCATAAAGTCTCTGAAAGTATGGTGTTCAGTGTATTGCGGTAGCCACAACTAAGTTTCTTACTGCACTCCAATTGGCATAGAAGCTATATGTTTTATTGATAATTATAGTATAACATACTTTATCTAGGAAATAGACATTTTGGAGATTGTGGATAGGATAATTAAGGGGCAGTGATTAGCTTAGCAAACTGTATATAAAGATGCAAAGTATCTTACTTTAGATGCTATAAATATAAGGAACAAAGTCTGTTTTGAGAACTCTGGTAGTCATATTATTTTTATAGATTTTAATTTGGTATAGATAGTTTTTTTACACTTTAGAGTAGTTATACTTGTAATAGTTAGTCCGGTGTCATTGGAACTTCAGCCACCCGGGCATGCGCATTAGCAGGAGTAACTATGCGTGGTTGGAACGCAAACGTCATTACGTGATTGAATATGCTAATTAGCCATGCTGTTGGCTAACTCCTGTACGCATGCGCGTGGTGGGGCGGCTTCTGATACACCGGAAGTGACAGGGATGCTTTACAGGTGTATATAGGTGAGTGGTTTGTGGTTAGTATTAGGAACCTTCTTTTGGGATAGATATGTTCTGATTACCCATTGAAAAAGATACCAATTGGTATCGAAACGTTTGGGAACTTTGTCATTTGATGCTGGATACCTAATAAAGGATTTTTGAATAAGACCGGAGAGTGAAGCGTTTTTCTACCTTGAGGGGTTGAACGGATATTGCTATATATATATATATATATATATATGTGTGTGTGTATATATACAGTATAGTTTTAGATACGGCTACTACAATATATATATACTGTATAAATACACACACATACAGGGAGTGCAGAATTATTAGGCAAATGAGTATTTTGACCACATCATCCTCTTTATGCATGTTGTCTTACTCCAAGCTGTATAGGCTCGAAAGCCTACTACCAATTAAGCATATTAGGTGATGTGCATCTCTATAATGAGAAGCGGTGTGGTCTAATGACATCAACACCCTATATCAGGTGTGCATAATTATTAGGCAACTTCCTTTCCTTTGGCAAAATGGGTCAAAAGAAGGACTTGACAGGCTCAGAAAAGTCAAAAATAGTGAGATATCTTGCAGAGGGATGCAGCACTCTTAAAATTGCAAAGCTTCTGAAGCGTGATCATCGAACAATCAAGCGTTTCATTCAAAATAGTCAACAGGGTCGCAAGAAGCGTGTGGAAAAACCAAGGCGCAAAATAACTGCCCATGAACTGAGAAAAGTCAAGCGTGCAGCTGCCAAGATGCCACTTGCCACCAGTTTGGCCATATTTCAGAGCTGCAACATCACTGGAGTGCCCAAAAGCACAAGGTGTGCAATACTCAGAGACATGGCCAAGGTAAGAAAGGCTGAAAGACGACCACCACTGAACAAGACACACAAGCTGAAACGTCAAGACTGGGCCAAGAAATATCTCAAGACTGATTTTTCTAAGGTTTTATGGACTGATGAAATGAGAGTGAGTCTTGATGGGCCAGATGGATGGGCCCGTGGCTGGATTGGTAAAGGGCAGAGAGCTCCAGTCCGACTCAGACGCCAGCAAGGTGGAGGTGGAGTACTGGTTTGGGCTGGTATCATCAAAGATGAGCTTGTGGGGCCTTTTTGGGTTGAGGATGGAGTCAAGCTCAACTCCCAGTCCTACTGCCAGTTTCTGGAAGACACCTTCTTCAAGCAGTGGTACAGGAAGAAGTCTGCATCCTTCAAGAAAAACATGATTTTCATGCAGGACAATGCTCCATCACATGCGTCCAAGTACTCCACAGCGTGGCTGGCAAGAAAGGGTATAAAAGAAGAAAATCTAATGACATGGCCTCCTTGTTCACCTGATCTGAACCCCATTGAGAACCTGTGGTCCATCATCAAATGTGAGATTTACAAGGAGGGAAAACAGTACACCTCTCTGAACAGTGTCTGGGAGGCTGTGGTTGCTGCTGCATGCAATGTTGATGGTAAACAGATCAAAACACTGACAGAATACATGGATGGCAGGCTTTTGAGTGTCCTTGCAAAGAAAAGTGGCTATATTGGTCACTGATTTGTTTTTGTTTTGTTTTTGAATGTCAGAAATGTATATTTGTGAATGTTGAGATGTTATATTGGTTTCACTGGTAAAAATAAATAATTGAAATGGGTATATATTTGTTTTTTGTTAAGTTGCCTAATAATTATGCACAGTAATAGTCACCTGCACACACAGATATCCCCCTAAAATAGCTATAACTAAAAACAAACTAAAAACTACTTCCAAAACTATTCAGCTTTGATATTAATGAGTTTTTTGGGTTCATTGAGGACATGGTTGTTGTTCAATAATAAAATTAAACCTCAAAAATACAACTTGCCTAATAATTCTGCACTCCCTGTATTTATATATATATATATATATATATATATATATATATATATACAGGTAGCCCTCAGTTTACGCCGGGGTTAGGTTCCAGAAGGAATGGTTGCAAATTGAAACCGTCGTAAATTGAAACCCAGTTTATAATGTAAGTCAATGGGAAGTGAGGGAGTTAGGTTCCAGGCCTCTCTCAAAATTGTCATAAGTAACACCTAATACATTATTTTTAAAGCTTTGAAATGAAGACTTTAAATGCTAAACAGCATTATAAACGTAATAAAATAATCACACAACACAGAATATATAATTAAACTAAGTTAAATGAACAAAAACATTTGCTAAACAGTATTATAAACCTAATAAAACAATCACACAACACAGACTTCACTTGCATTTTTCTGCAAACAGTTCTTTCTATGCATTCCAAACTGGACTGATTTATAGACAGGAAGATCTTGTTCCTTTGAAATCTGCTCGATAGCTCAGGTCTGGTTAAACTGATTAATTTCAGCTTGCTTGGCTTTGCTGCAACACAAGCGGACAGCTCCACCTACTGGCTATTTTAATAAATGCACTGTTTCTCAATGCTTTTCAATAGCAGTCACATGACTGGAAAAAAAGGTTGTTATTCTGAAACGGTGTAAATTGAACCGTTGTAAAACGAGGGCCACCTGTATATATATGTGTGTGTGTATATACAGTATATATATATATATATATATATATATATATATATATATATATATATATATATGTGTGTGTATTTATACAGTATATATATATTGTAGTAGCCGTATCTAAAACCTGGTATCCATAGGTAAAATTACAGGGGCCATATTTCCTGGTGTACGTCAAGTCCTGGTCTATAGACATAGTTTTGGTCTATAGACATTTACAATGTATATGTAGTCAGTTTTGACAAATGTCTTAGGTTATGTATTGGTTGTAAATAAACTTATTCCAGAATATGATATACTCTTGTAGAGCAGGCAATGGCATCTTGAATTGTAATTGGCAGAATGTATTTGCTATCTAGCTTGTATGAGCCAAATATGTACAAGAATGTACTGTTGAAATTTTTACTATCAAAGTATGTAGCTGTGCTGTGAAAAATGATACAGTGTCAGTATATAACTATGTTCACTGCTTATTCAACTAGCTCCCTATCAATGCAAATGGTAGTTTGCTTCTAAAGTACCTTGCTTACATCTCCCAAAAAATGTAGATGAATTATTTTACGCTCAATCTAAAGTAGGGAATGTGAATATTGTTATTTTAAGAAAATGATAACTTTCATGTTCTGATATTATGTTACATACATAAAATAATATATATGCATATTTATTTTTAAGGACACATATACACAAAGAATAGGTTTACATGATAAATCCAGAAATTATTTAGGACCTAGGAAATTTTAAAACAGATAATATATATCTCTAGACTGCAAGTTAACAAATAGTTAAATTATTATCATTTTTGATCAAAGACACAGCAAGCTCTATAATGGGTCCTGGTGGAACCACAGGACCTTGGTTATATTACAGTATGTCAGGGGCAACACTGACAGTCCTTGCATGCTTGACAGTGGAGCTGAGGCACCAAATTCTAAGGTAGAAGATCACACAAATTACTGAATCTTATTTACACAACAATGGATAATTTTCTTATTTTTTAATGATTTATCAGGCACTTTTAATAAGATCTCTCATCCCAAAGAAGCCTGCCAGATTAATTTCCCCCAATATTCTATCCCATTTTTATTTTTATCTACAAGCTTCAAATATACAATATTGCAATACAAATATGACTAATACCTTCCAAAAGCACTGCCATTTTAGCGAATACTGAGGAGAAATGTGCAAGAAATGCATATAATTGCATATAATTTGTATAATGCATGACATGTGGGGGCACAATACAGCAACGTTCTATTGTCGCATTGTATGAGTGTCCCTGTGTATGTGTGTCCCACTGTGTGTGTATGTGTGTCCCTCTGTGTGTGTGTCCCCTGTGTCCCCCTGTATATGTGTGTCCCTCTGTGTCTGTGTCCCTCTGTCTGTGTGTCCCTGTGTGGGTATGTGTGTCCCTCTGTGTGTGTGTCCCTGTGTGTCCATCTTTGTTTGTCTGTGTCCCTCTGTGTGTATAATTTCATAAATTATAATGCATCTAATATCTCAGTACTCTGACCTTACCGCACATCACTGCATAGCAGAATATGTTATATTTATTCATAAATACATATTTCTACATATATCTGATGTTATTTTGGTACTATATATATATATATATATATATATATATATATATATACTGTATATACTTATATATAATAATAATAATAAATCTATAATAAAGAAACACGTGTTTTACCATTTCCCTGAAAATCCACTTGGGGGGGGGGGGGATTTATGAGGATACCTATATCTCAAAAACCAAAGATGTTACAGACGTAAAAATTGGTATTTACATTCTCCTTTAAAAATAAAGAAACACTTGTTTTACCAATTCCCGAAGATCCACCTAAGGTGTGTGAGGGGCAGGGGGGGGGGGGTGATTTATGAGTATACCTATATCTCAAAAACCGAAGATGTTACAGACGGGGGAAATTGGTATTTAGATTCTCCTTTAAAAATAAAGAAACGCGTCTTTTACCATTTCCCGAAAATCCAGGGGGGGTGAAAAGGGGACGGAGTGATTTATAAGAATACCAATATCTCAAAAAACAAAGATTTTAGAAAAGTAAAAATTATAATAAAAATTATTATTATAAAATCTTCATTATAAAGTAAGTTTACATGCCAAATTTCTTGCTCCTATTGTCAGTAGTTTTCAAGATATGGATATCACTAAAAAAATTATTAGTCTTTTTTTCACATCTGACAAATATAAAAAAAACCTCAAGAATTTAATAGAGAAATGCAGAAACTGCAAAAATGCAGTGACGTGCAGTAATAGGAGGCAGGGGAGGCAGCGCCAATCAGAGAAAAAAAGTTTTCAAATAATATTTATTTTTTAAAAAAAAGTATTTTTTATCTTATTTTTTTGGCCATGCCCACCCCCGCACCAAGGGTACCCCCCAACCCCCGACGGCGATTGCCCACATCCATGATCATCAGCACTGCGGGGAGGCGTGCCTGCTGGGCTGCTCTGAGTGAGAGACTCACTGTGGGTCACGTGACGTTACGCCGACACGGTCAGGCAGACTTGACTTCAGGCGGGAATATCAGTAGAGAGGGAGCTGCTGCTACAAGTGCGTGTCCGTAGTTACAAACTGAAACTTACTGCCCTGCCCTCAGTGCTCAGTGCCAGCCTGTGGTCGGTGTGGTTAAAAAATTAAAGTGCTCAGCCTCAGTCACTGAGACTTATTGGCCGTAATGGCTGCAAAATCCCAAAAGAAAGAAATAAAACATTTGAAGGGGTAATAATGTGCGCTTTGTGTCCCTTGTATAAACGCTGTATGCATCACTTCAACATTGCAAAGTTTAGAAGGGAGGCAACAGAGAGCAGAAGCACAGCAAGTATGAATTAAATTGAATCCAGAGTCACACAACTTGTTTATTAAAAACAAGATAGCTTCTATAAATATGTAATGCATAGATTGGTTTGCTTCATTTACAAACTATAATAATATTATTTACTATTACTTTAATATAATTCTTGTTTACTGGCAGTATAAGTTTAGAAAAAAATAAGTATAGCCCTTCCTTTGAAAATAGTGGTCATTGCACATTTAAACATGTTCTCTGTTCTTTCAACTCTCCTCTCTTACTCTTGGTATAGATTGTAACAGCTATCACGTGAGTCTCATCTGGTTAAGTCATGTAACAACCTGCTACTGCTAATGGGTCAGATGGGGTCACTTTATATAAATTGTTCCCTGCTGTTTACATCCTTATTGTAAAGCACATTAACACATTATAGTGACAATATATCTGTTATTGAGAGATTAATAAGTTATTTCTAGGTGCTTATCAGTAGTTTTTTTTCTTTGATGAATTGCATTTTCTCATACATGGTAATATGACAAGGTAAAGTTTTGTTAATGTGAATATATTGGAAAGGGTGTTGGGATTTTGAGATACTTAAAGGGCCATTATATTTGAAAAATGACATGCTCTAATTTGTTAGAGCATGTAACTTTAATACTAGTGATCTTGCAACTCTATGTGTTTAACCCCTGCAAAGCTTTAATGGATAACAACTGCTCTTTATTCTAACTTTACGACAGTAGCCTGTTGTCTGAGGAATAAGGCCCAGATTGGCTGCTCCTTCTCCAAATAAAGCAAATGGTGGGTGGAGTTTGACTACTGGAGAATAGATGCAGTAAAAAGGATGTAAATTTGTTTTATAACATTAAAGGAGCATTAAACACAACATTTTTCTTTCATGTTTCAGATAGAACATACAATATTAAAGACCTTTACATTTTACTTCTGTTATCTAATTAGCCTTTTTCTTTTAGTATTCTTTAAAAAGCATACCTAGGTATTCTAAGGAGCAGCAATGCACTATTGGGAGCAGCTGGTGATTGGTGGTTGCACATATACAGGGAGTGCAGAATTATTAGGCAAATGAGTATTTTGACCACATCATGCTCTTTATGCATGTTGTCTTACTCCAAGCTGTATAGGCTCGAAAGCCTACTACCAATTAAGCATATTAGGTGATGTGCATCTCTGTAATGAGAAGGGGTGTGGTCTAATGACATCAACACCCTATATCAGGTGTGCATAATTATTAGGCAACTTCCTTTCCTTTGGCAAAATGGGTCAAAAGAAGGACTTAACAGGCTCAGAAAAGTCAAAAATAGTGAGATATCTTGCAGAGGGATGCAGCACTCTTAAAATTGCAAAGCTTCTGAAGCGTGATCATCGAACAATCAAGCGTTTCATTCAAAATAGTTAACAGGGTCGCAAGAAGCGTGTGGAAAAACCAAGGCGCAAAATAACTGCCCATGAACTGAGAAAAGTCAAGCGTGCAGCTGCCAAGATGCCACTTGTCACCAGTTTGGCCATATTTCAGAGCTGCAACATCACTGGAGTGCCCAAAAGCACAAGGTGTGCAATACTCAGAGACATGGCCAAGGTAAGAAAGGCTGAAAGACGACCACCACTGAACAAGACACACAAGCTGAAACGTCAAGACTGGGCCAAGAAATATCTCAAGACTGATTTTTCTAAGGTTTTATGGACTGATGAAATGAGAGTGAGTCTTGATGGGCCAGATGGATGGGCCCGTGGCTGGATTGGTAAAGGGCAGAGAGCTCCAGTCCGACTCAGACGCCAGCAAGGTGGAGGTGGAGTACTGGTTTGGGCTGGTATCATCAAAGATGAGCTTGTGGGGCCTTTTCGGGTTGAGGATGGAGTCAAGCTCAACTCCCAGTCCTACTGCCAGTTTCTGGAAGACACCTTCTTCAAGCAGTGGTACAGGAAGAAGTCTGCATCCTTCAAGAAAAACATGATTTTCATGCAGGACAATGCTCCATCACACGCGCCCAAGTACTCCACAGCGTGGCTGGCAAGAAAGGGTATAAAAGAAGAAAATCTAATGACATGGCCTCCTTGTTCACCTGATCTGAACCCCATTGAGAACCTGTGGTCCATCATCAAATGTGAGATTTACAAGGAGGGAAAACAGTACACCTCTCTGAACAGTGTCTGGGAGGCTGTGGTTGCTGCTGCACGCAATGTTGATGGTGAACAGATCAAAACACTGACAGAATCCATGGATGACAGGCTTTTGAGTGTCCTTGCCAAGAAAGGTGGCTATATTGGCCACTGATTTGTTTTTGTTTTGTTTTTGAATGTCAGAAATGTATATTTGTGAATGTTGAGATGTTATATTGGTTTCACTGGTAAAAATAAATAATTGAAATGGGTATATATTTGTTTTTTGTTAAGTTGCCTAATAATTATGCACAGTAATAGTCACCTGCACACACAGATATCCCCCTAAAATAGCTATAACTAAAAACAAACTAAAAACTACTTCCAAAACTATTCAGCTTTGATATTAATGAGTTTTTTGGGTTCATTGAGAACATGGTTGTTGTTCAATAATAAAATTAATCCTCAAAAATACAACTTGCCTAATAATTCTGCACTCCCTGTATGCCTCTTGTCATAGGCTTATTTAATATGTTCAGTTAGCACCCAGTAGTGCATTGCTGCCTATCTTTCAACAAAGGATAACAAGAGAATTAAGCAAATTTTATTATAGCAATAAATTGGACCTGCAACCTTACAATTTTATCATAAAATTTATGCTGCTTCTGCCGGGTTCATATATGTGTTTCTCGGGCGTATTATACCCAGTGCCTCACTAGCCTTTGACCTCACCGCATGTCACTGCAAAAATGTGCAACAGTAAAACTATTTAAGAAGACAACAATTTCACAGATCTTTGAATGCACATTGCTTCTGTCACAGTATGCATGAATACGTAAACTCCAAAATGGTGGCCCCAGTTCCAGAAGCCAGCACTAGTAAAGGATTAAAATAAGTTAACAGCTTTAAAGGGACATTAAACCCAAAATATTTATTTCATTATTCAGATAGGGAATATAATTTTAAAAAAGTTTCCAATTTACTTCTATTATCAAATTTGCTTCCTTCTCATGATTTTCTTTGTTGAACAGATACCTAAGTAGGTAGCGTGCACGTGCCTAAAGCACTACATGACAGGAAATAGTGCTGCCATCTAGTGCTCCTGCTAATGTATAAGATTGTTTCAAAACTGCTGCCATAAAGTGCTGCAAACGCGTGCACACTTCTGAGCCTACATCCTTGCTTTTCAACAAAGGATAACAAGAAAACTAAGAAAATTTGATAACAGAAGTAAATTGAAAAGTTGTTTAAAATAGTGTGCTCTATCTGAATCATGAAAGAAAAAATGTGGGTTTTATGTCCCTTTAAAGAGAGCTGCAGGAATAAGATGAAAAACAATAGCATGATATGTAGTAGCTATGCAACTATAGTTGTACCCAGCAGTTTAATGTCCGTTTAAGTGATTGAGCGGTTAGTGTTTGTATCTTACTGGTGATGTTGCTCCCTAAAGGGGGGATCATTTCAGTGTGTTTTGCCCATGTGCAAAACCAGTGTTACATTCAAAATGTTTTGAGGTTCTTTATAATAAATGGAAAAGTGCTCAATTTTAGCTGTTGAGTTGGATAAGGTCAAAATGGCTCCGTAGTCGAGAATTTTGATTACGATAAAAAAAACAGGACTGCCACATGCTAACTATAGGCTTATTTTTCACTGAAACGATAATGAAAAAGTGCTGACAATAAACAATGAAAATGTCTGATTGTGATCTCATTGACATTGAAAACAGGTTGTTAAAGGGATAGTAAACACCAAAAATGTTATTGTTTAAAAAGATAGA
The DNA here is from genome assembly GCF_027579735.1 of Bombina bombina. NCBI lineage: Eukaryota > Metazoa > Chordata > Amphibia > Anura > Bombinatoridae > Bombina > Bombina bombina. The sequence continues at coordinate 755,407,395 of NC_069501.1, read as the reverse complement.
TAATCCCTTTATTTACCATTCCCCAGTTTTGCATAACCAACACTGTTAAAGAAATATACTTTACCTCTGTAACAACCTTGTATCTAAGGTTCTGCTGACTGCCTCCTTAGATCTTTTGATAGATTTGCATTTCAGGCAATTAGTGCTGACTTCTAAATAACTTCACGCTCGTGAGCACAATGTTACCTATATGAAACACATGAACTAACGCCCTCTAGCTGTGAAAAACTGTCAAATGCTTTCAGATAAGAGGTGGCCTTCAAGGGCTTAGAAATTAGCATATGAGTCTACCTAGGTTTAGATTTCAACTAAGAATAACAAGAGAACAAAGCAAATTTGGTGATAAATGTAAATTAGAAAGTTGTTTAAAATTACATGCCCTATTAGCGCTGCGGAATCTGTTGGCACAAATAACCGATAATAATAATAATAACATCTGAATCATAAAAGTTTAAATTGGACTTTACTATCCTTTTAACCTACTAGATGGTGAAAAAAATCCACCCTTTCTAATTATTTTTGAAACAATTTTAGGTCAGTGCTGTGATTTTAAATTTATATTTGCATAGATTTATTTTCTTTGTCATTTAACATCTGAATTATCATATTTACCCATAAAAGCTCTTTTAGCTGTGGGAATTTTCAAATAGCTAAAATCACAGCTTTAATTACTGTTGAGAACAGTTCTCAGATGTCAGTTGAGGAAATGTATACATTTATTTGTCCTGCATTATCCAAAGTATTATCTTTTATTTATAAGGCATTATCATATTCCACAGTGTAGCTCAATAGGGTACCAAATTACAGAAAACAAAAACACTGTGATAAACAGTGTTACATACAACCCAGTGATTTTCCTTTCAGCCATAAGACCTTAAATTTCGATTAAATAACACACAAAACTAGTTATTCTGCAAACTCTACTGCTGATATTATATTTTAAAGTAAAACACAAGAAATAAAGCTGCACACTTTAACCAAAGTTTTATATGTTGGCCCAAGCATGTAAGCTTTCCTGTCCACATAAAAGCAAACCCCAAAGTTAAGTCCCAATTTGTTAATAAATATGAATGTTATGCATTTAAGATAAACAATATATATATATAATTGTCCAGAAAGGGAGAGCACAATCATATAATTTTCCCAACTGCCAAGGTGCACTTTAACTTAAAATACAAGTGTACATCCAGAAAAGGCACTCGTTGGTCTTTTATAATAAAACATAACATTTATAATATAAACATTAAAAAAAGACATAACGTTCCGGTGCTCATTTGCACCTTTGTCGTTTTTAGGTTTTCTTTATTGAACCTGCTGCTAGACATTTGACAAAGGTGCAAATGTGCACCGAAACGTTATGTCTTTTTTAATGTTTCTATTATAAATGTTATGCTTTATTATAAAAGATCAACGAGTGCCTTTTCTGGATATACCGTATATAAACTCACCGGCCACTTTATTAGGTACACCTGTTCAATTGCTTGGTAACACAAATTTCTAATCAGCCAATCACATGGCAGCAACTCAATGCATTTAGGCATCTAGACGTGGTAAAGACGACTTGCTGAAATTCAAACCAAGCATCAGAATGGGGAAGAAAGTTAATTTAAGTGACTTTGAACATGCTGATTTACTGGGATTTTCATCCACAACCATCTCTAGGGTTTTACAGAGAATGGTCTGAAAAAGAGAAAATATCCAGTCAGCGGCAGTTCTGTGGACAACAATGCCTTGTTTGATGTCAGAGGTCAAAGGAGAATGGGCAGACTGGTTTGAGATGATAAAAAGGCAACAGTAACTGAAATAACCACTTGTTACAACCAAGGTATGCAGAATACCATCTCTGAATGCACAACACGTCAAACCTTAAAGCAGATGGGCTACATCAGCAGTAGACCACAGCTATTACAAATAAAAAGGTGACAAAGTAATCTTATTCTGTTTCAAATCCCAGACACAAATGTGTTCTTCAGTAATAACAATATCGAAGTATGTGTCTTTATCTAAAGAAGAAAATGTGTATATGGAGATGATATTAGTTCCAAAAATAATTCAGAAATCATGATGTAGTCTTCCACGTTAGTAATAAAATTCTTTTTTTTTTTGGAACTTATTTAATATCATCTCCATATACACATTTTCTTTTTTAGATAAAGTTTAGAATGTAATCCCCTTTGAGACATTTGAACTTTCACTAAAACCTTATACTGAGTTTTTATAAACTGAAGAACAGTATGTTTCCTCTCTTGCTGTTTGTGCACTACAGGCCTTGGGTAACAAGAAAAAATATTTCCAAAATGCATAGATTCTTTCTTAAGGGAGATTATATAAAAATGAGACCCTGAATAAGTGTCCCATTGTCTGTGCCATAAAGCACATCTGATTATATGTTTCTTATAAAACATTTTTTCTTTCATACAGGTGGTGAGAATCCACGATCCATTACTCGTGGGAATTACCCTTCTCTACCACTAGGAGGAGGCATAGAGCCCCAAACTCCAAGAGCTCTATAACCCCCCCACCTCACAAATAACTAAATCTTTACTTTGATGAAGATGTGCTTTTGATTCTTCTGAGAAGGTGTTTTTCAGTCTATATTGAGGCCCAGTTTACCCTCAGAGAACAGTGCTTATCAGAGGGTGTATTTGGGGTATGGTTTATGATTCTTTGTTTCCCCTCATGGGAAATATTTCATAAACCCTTTATAATCAGTCGCAGGAACTTGTCTTTTGCCTCTCTTTATGGATCTAGATATACTCCTATTTCCATAACCTCTGCTGGTATGTTTCAGTACTGGTTTGGCTGTTTGCTGTTTGTTTGTTAATGGTTGAGTGTCTATTGAATAGTGCTGTTGTAGTGCTTCCTGCCATTCATTTTTTTTAAGGCTGCAGTTTTTTAAGCAACTGGCTGCTCTCCCACTTTCAAACAAGCAGTAAAGGTATTTCCTATGGGATTTCTGCCATGGCTGCCCTCAGATGTCACAAGGACTTGTCCTGCAGCCTTCTACTGTGGGATTCTGGTATTTCCTACAAGATTTCCTCTGTGATACCTGTATCTGCACTGGTTGAACTCTACTAGATACTGCTGCAGCTGCATGCCTGGTAGGCCAATGGATGGTGCTTTTGCAGATATGTGCTTTACCTTAGCACACACACTTCACAGAGGCTATTTGTAGGTACTCAGTCAGGTACAACATAGCCAGGGGACTCGCTCTGTTTCTCCTCTTGACACACTTTTTTTGCCTATTCTTTATATTGTTTTTTTAAAACATAACAGACTATACTGAATGGCTTTATTAACTCTCTGACAGCTCTGTAGGGACTATTTTTAGCACCTTTCTGTAATAGGTGTTTGTCCCTTTAAGATACCTGCAGGAATTCTTGTGCATTTAACAGTTTAGTTGTGTACGCTCTAGTTTTGTAGAGGATGTGTTTTTATGGGGTTTTAATTCTTATTTTGCTCAGTACAGAAAATGTTGTTGTTTTTTTGCCATTTTCTTTTTAGCCCTCACTCAGGCCGTTAGTCCCGCTCCCACAACTTCCCAGTCTTTATCAAATTTACTGAGGCCTTCTCAGTGTAGATAAGCAGTGCACTATTCCGGGTCTGTAATTCATCCAGTTTGATGCAGTTTTATTCAGCTGCTCTCCCTTAGTCTCATCGTCCACATGCTGGTTTCCAAATTCTGTACTTTGAGGTTTTTGCTTTTCCTGAAGCAGCATTTGGTAGAAAGTTTCTTCAGGTAGTTGTCTCAGTTTGATTTTTTTGCCTGTTTGATTTTTTAGGTGCATATATCCTTAAGGAAGAATATATTTATTTGAGGTTGAGAATTTAATTTCTCAGTGAAAAAATATGTTTTTAAAATCCCTCCCTGTTATGACTCGTGGACTCAGGGCCGGCCTTAGGGCAAGGCGAGCGACGTGGCCGCCTAGGGTCCCACGTTTAGGGGGCCCCGCACTGGTGCCAACTAATGCTGCAATTTTTTTTTTTTTTTTTTTTTTTTTAAATTTTTATTGAGATAATTCCAAAATATACATAGAAAAGCATTTGGAAAAAAGACAAGAAAAGGAAAAAACAACAAATAGAAAAACTGTTACATTAACATCAATTGTTACAATGGATGATTGTTTGTTACAATTAGGCAATTAACTTTATAATCAGTAGGACTCGAGGTTGGGCATTTTTGATGGGTTGGACAACCAGTACCAATTGGCCGACACTCAAGAGTGATATTATACAATAGATATGTTTATGGTGGAAGTGACCTTTGTGGGAATGTACGTGACCCTGTTCTGACTGTCATGAAGTAGCTCTGTGTTGTAAGTATGTTTCGGCTCTAAACGTAGGGATGTTTTATGCTAGATTTTAGTTTCATAGTGTACTAATTAATAGGATTGGGCAAGTGGATGGGTTGCTGTTGGCTGTTGATGTATTCTTCCCATAGAAATGATATGTTATGGAATTCTTCTACCCGTCTAGTGCTGGTGTAATGATATTTCTCCAGTTGGAGATAGTGTGTCACCTTGGACCTCCAGACAGCGGGGGACGGCAGGTCAGGTCTTTTCCAATTAAGAGGGATTAGTCTCTTAGCAGAATTGACCAGAATTGTAAGGAGGGATCTTTTTAGTTTGCATGAAATTTTGGGAAATTTATTGAAAAGAAAAACCCACGGGGTTAACGGAAGTGGTGCACCCATAGCTTTTTCAATCTCTGGTCTGAGGGAGTACCAGAAGGATGATGCTGTCGGGCATGTCCACCAGATATGTGCAAAAGTGGCTGGCTCTCCGCAGTTCCTCCAACACATGGAGGTCGTGTTGGGGAATAGGTGGTGTAAACGGACTGGTGTGTAGTACCATCTGCTTAGCAGTTTGATATTCATTTCTAGTATCGAAATGGATGATGAAGCTTTTGTCATCTGGTGAAAGATTATATTCCAATCTGATGGGTCCAGGGCTACCTCTAAGTCCTTTTCCCATTTAGCTACATATGTAGGGGGTGTCGAGTGGGATACTCGTGATAATATTTGGTATGTTAAAGATAAGATTCCTTTCTGTGGGTGAGAATGAAAGCATATGGCCTCGAATTGAGAGAGTTGCCTCTTAAATTGAAGTCTGGAAGCGTGTGTTGTTAAGTAGTGTTTCAGTTGTGTGAAAGTGTACCAGTTTTGGAAGTTGGCCCCGAGGATGTCGCATAAGGTCTGTTGCGATTGAATTTCCTCTTTGTTATATAGAAGATGATGTGGGATAGAGCTTTGTAAAAAAGGGGTGGTTTGAGTTAGGTCCGGGTTTTTTTTCAAGAATGGAAAAGGTGTGTTCTTGCTTGTCGGGGTCAAAGGGGAATATGTGGTGGAGACTGTGGGGTATTTCCGAAGTATTTTGTCCCATTGTTTAAAGGTTTCGTGTACTAGTCTAGGGGTTGTATGAAATAGTTTACGTTGGGCGTTAGGGATCCAGCAGTTCCCGCACAAGTAATGACAGTCCGAAAGTGATTGTTCTAGCTGTACCCATTCCTTATTCATGTTATGTTTACACCAGTCAACTATTCGCGTTAGGAAAACTGCCTGTCTGTAGCGCAATAAATTTGGGGTTCCAATCCCCCCTAACTCCTTCGGGCGGTATAGAGTGGAAGTAGCGATGCGAGGCCTTTTGTGGGACCATATAAAACTGTTTATTTGTTTCTGTAGGGAGAACAATAGGCGATCAGGGAGGGGAACTGGGAGAGTTTGTAAATAATACAAGATTTTGGGCAGGATAATCATTTTGATCGCATTGATTTTCCCTAGCCAGGAGAGGGGTTTACATTTCCATGAGTTGAGGATTGTTTGGGTTGTTGAAATAAGGGTTTTATAGTTTAGGGAGACTATGGTTTCTATAGACGGTGAGATAAATACCCCTAAGTATTTTATTGCCTTAGGTTGTATGCGAAAGTGGTAAGTTTGTTGTATTTTCTCTGTTATATTAGGGTGTAGGTTTATGGTCAATAGTTCGGATTTTGAGATATTTATTTTGAAGTTGGAGTACGATCCGTACGTTTGTAGCGTTCATAATAATGGGGGCAGTGATGTTTCAGGGTCCTTCAGCGTTAAAAAAATATCATCGGCATAAAGGGTTATTTTATATGTGTTAGGTCCGATCTCCATGCCAAGGATGTTAGTATTGTGTCTGATGTGGGAAGCAAGTACTTCCATCGCCAGTATAAATAAAAGTGGAGAGAGCGGGCAGCCCTGACGTGTTCCATTTTTAATGTTAAAAGGGGGAGAAATAGAATCGTTAAGTTTAATTTTAGCCCGAGGGTTATTATAAAGTGCAAATATTTTTCCAATAATTTGTTGAGGGAAGCCAAATGTGTGCAAAGTTTGTTTTAGGAAAGACCAATCTAGCCTATCAAAGGCCTTTTCTGCATCCATGGCCAAGAATGCTGATGGTATCTTTTGGGTGGTGGCATATTCCATAAGGTTTAGTATTTTGGTGGTGTTATCCCTGGCCTCTCTAGAGGGCGTGAAGCCTGCTTGGTTAATATGTATGATTGAGGGTAGGATAAAATTTATTCTGGTAGCTATAATTTTTGCAAACAATTTTACATCAAAATTCAGGAGGGAAATGGGACGGAAATTCATAGGTGTGTTTGGAGGTTTACCTGGTTTCGGAAGCACCACGACCTGAGCCTCTAGCATTGTAGATGGGAAGGGGTTATTGTCTGTTACTTCATTGAATATCGTAGTGAGGTGAGGTATCAATGTATCTGAAAAGGTTTTGTAGTATTTGGCTGTGAAACCATCAGGCCCTGGGCTTTTCCCATTTTTAAGGGACTTGATAGCTGTTTGGACTTCTTGAGGGGTAATTGGGTTGTCAAGTAGATTTTTTTGGTCTTCTGTCAGTGTGGGTGTCGGGAATTGTGCGATATATTCTTTAAGTTTAGTAAAATGATCTGTTGTATGACTGTCACTTTGGAGATTGTATAACGATGTATAGTATGCGTGGAAGGCCTGTAAGATGTCAGGGGTTGTCTGAAATGGGTTTCCTTTGGGATTTTGTATTTCATAAATGTGTGATTTGAGTCTCTTTTTCTTTAACGCTCTGGCTAAAAGTTTACCTGATCTATTGTTTTCGAAATAAAACAAACTATTAGTTTTTTTGCGTTGGAGCTGGTATTCTAGATCTAGAAAATTGTCTAATTCTGTTCGAATAGACTGAAGCTCAGTTAGAATATTGGTGTTTTCTGGAGATCTTTTATGTGCGTGCTCTAACTGTGCATATCTTGTTGTTAGGTCTTGATAAAGTTTGCGATGGGTCTTTGTGTGGTGGGCCTTTATCTTGATCAACTCTCCACGGAGTACACATTTATGTGCCTCCCAAATTGCAAAGTTATTTTTTATCGACCGAGAGTTGATGGTAAAATATTCTGTTATAGACTTGGCGAGCTTAGGAGCCAAATCTGGGTGGTCCAAAAGGCTATCGTCTAGTTTCCATTGGTATGAGGTATGGGGGGTGTTGGGCCAGGTGAATTTGAGCTGGACAGACGAGTGGTCTGACCAGAATGTTGGTAGTATTTCGCACTTGTTTATGTGGGAAAGACCGCTTTGGTTAGTAAGGATGTAATCTAGCCTGCTATAGGATTTGTTGGGGTGGGAGAAGAAGGTGTAGTCTCTTTTCTCTTTGTGTAAGAATCTCCAAGTGTCGTAGAGTTTTATGTCTCTCATTCCCTGCCAAATGAATTTGGAAAGTTTTTTGGGAATTTGTATGTTCACATTGGTGCTATCAATAGTGGGTTGCAGCGGCACGTTGAAGTCCCCTGATAAGAAGATCGGGCCTTTTGCCAGATCAACTATCCTAGTGAACAAATTGCGGAAGAAGGGTAGTTGATGGGTATTGGGGGCATATATATTTATGAGTGTTATAGGTCTTCCATACAATAGACCTGTCAGGCCCAGGTAACGACCTTCTTTGTCTGCTGTCTTTTGGATCATGGTAAACGGGACAGATTTATGTATCAGGATGCTCACTCCATTTTTCTTTTGCGGGCCTGTGCTATGGAAGTGTGTGGTGAAGTGTTTCCCAAAGTATTGTGGTATGTGGTGTGATTTAAAATGCGTTTCTTGGAGGAAGAGGATATCTATATGTCTTTTTGATAAGTCAGACATGGCCTTCGATCTTTTTATTGGTGAATTAAAGCCTTTGACGTTTTGAGTCAGTAGGGTCAATTGAGGCGGTGTGTTAGAGGTCATTAGTGGTAGTGGGGGATTGTATATTGCTGTGGATTAATTGAGTGTTAAGGCATGTATTGGTACAAGGCTCGAGAATAAGACTGTTGTTTTTGAGTATTGCAACAAGTGATAGGATTACATTAAACTGGGTGCACATCAAGTAACAATATGTCACATCAAACAAAACACACAGAAAAAACATTTCAAACAGAATAAACAGGAAAAAGGCTCTCTGCCTAACATAGGTCATTTCTGAGAGCGCTTATGAAGGGGAAAACTGTTGACTAGCCCTTTGGATGTGTTTAAAGAAAAAAAGCTATTATCCCTTAGATTGGGGGTGTCCAAAGCCATTAGCAGCTCGGAGAGATAAGTAATATTACCTTTGGCGGAGCACACTTAAACTTGGTGTTGCCCGGCTTGACTTACACAGTATAAAATTTACTATCAATGTCTGACGTGTGCCCTTTAGTGGCAGTTAGAGCGTTTGGGCAGGACATTATATTTAACCTGACTCTGCTCTATGCATAAGCTTTGTGCCTATCGAGGGGGTGCATTTTCTATTTGCCAGAAGTATGATATGCATATGTTTCTAGCAGCGACCGCCATGCGCACGCCCATATCTATGGTTTTCATAGAGTGTGAAGGTCAATAGCGCCCTCACGAATTTCATGCGCTACATGGCTGCCACCGCCAATCACAGACACACCTCATGGGACCAGCTAAAACCAACTAGAACATAAAGTCTATCAATGTAGTAAACACTCACTGAAGCTGAGGCATACTTATCTTAGCCTTAGGTTTAGAAAAAATGGAATCACTCTCAAGTTCAATGAGTTGAGTCCTTGTAGGCCTCGTGATGTTGTGATGAAATGGGTGGTGAGTCTGGATGCAGGTGGGAAAATTGGGCTTGATTATGGCCCTGGTTTCGTTTAATAGCATCCATCTGTTCCGATATAGATCTGTCTCTGTTATTTCTTGAAGTTGAGGGTCCAGGCATGTGTTGGACAGTGGAGTCGGATGGGGGGTCTATCCCAAGTGATTTGCAGAAGGAGTCTGTTTCTTCGGGAGATCTGCATGTCAATCTGGTGTTGTTTCTAAGCACCCAGACCTGAGTTGGAAAGCCCCATCTGTATGGGATCTTCTTGTTACGTAAGAGTGTTGTTAAGGGGCTGAACTCCTTTCTGCGCTGTAGAGTTTGTGAAGCCAGGTCTTGGTAGAATTGAAGGACATTGCCCCTGAATCTGATTGGTTGTAGTTTTCTTGATTGATTCAGGAGCATTTCTTTTTCAAGAAAGTTTTTAAAGCGAATAATAATGTCCCTTGGGGGCGCAGTATCCGGGGGCTTTGGTCTGAGGGATCTGTGGGCTCGCACCCATTGGATTTCGGTAGTACATGCAGAGTCTTTTATTTGTTGGAATAAAGACTGAAGATATACTGGGAAGTCTCGGGGGAGAACACTTTCAGGAACGCCTCTGATTCTTATGTTTTTCCGACGGCTTCTATTCTCCAAGTCTTCCAGTTTTTCCTGGAGCGAAGAGATAGTTTCTTGGTGTGCGGCTACTTGGTCTGTGAGAGTCTGGACGTCCTCTTTTATCTCATCTTGGTTGGTTTCTAGAGAATCTACTTGTAGTCCTATGGTATGGATGTCTTGTTTCATACCTGCCAATTCCTCTCTGATGCACATGCGGACAATATCCGCAATATCTTGCTTGGATGGTAGGCTTTGGAGGATATTGGAAGCGTGGGTTGCATCTTCATCTTGTGAGATAGTTTGATGAGATGATTGACGTTCTGTAGAAAGTCTCTTTTCTTTTGCCTCTGTAATGTCAGTGTTTTGCATGTAAGAAGCAATAGTGGCCGTTTTAATTGCTGATGGTTTTAGGGGTTTATCTTGCTTGGGTCTTCTGGATGTCATTATGGTTGGTCTCAGGGGAGGACTGGTCCTGCAGAGCTGCTCCAAGGGTGATCTCAGAGTATTGTCTTTTGTCACAGGTGCTCAGTGAAATCACCTAGTAGGGTGTTATGTGGTCAATCAGGGAGAGGTGTTATAATGCTGACTCTGGTATCAGATTATTTCTCAGAGTGCCTTACAGAGATGCTGGATGTAAGAGCAACTTAGTGGTTCAGTGAGCTGTTCTCTTCCCTGATTGATGTGATAAAGCAGGGATAGCTGTGTCTTTACTTCTGCAGCACCTTCCAATTGCTAATTATATACCTACAGTGACAGTTCACTAAGGATTTTTTATGTGGTTATTTCTTGGCGTGCTCAGGGGCAGTAAGTGGATGTTTTGTTGTTTGTTGTCCCCTTAATCAAAAGTCTCTCTCCCCTGGTCTCATCAACAGTTTTTTAAGCTTGCTTCACATCTATGACCCTTATCTCTTAATCAGTATAGTGCTTTAGGGATTGAGGGCTAATATGGTGGCTGGCGTGGTTCCGGGAAGACGTATTACAGAGCGGTAAGTCTGGGTTAAGGTTCTCCTCCACCCCTTTGGATTTCCCCGGGTAGATAGGTATAGTTCATTATCGGGGGAGGTAGGTGAGTGTTGGGTAGAAAATGCCCCAGCTCATATCTTAGTTACGGGGCTTGCGGCTCTCACGGCACTTACATTAGTTGTGCGGGTGACAGCAATGGCGGCCGCGTCTCTTCCGGTGCAGTCTGTGAGATCTGTATGGCGGCCGTGTTGTAGAGGGAATAGAAACTCGGCTCTCAGCAGCAGGTATGATCCTGTAGTCCGCAGGGAAGCTTTATCCTCAGATCTTAGGTAGTGTACAACTTTTTTTAAAATTTACCGCTCCTGACCGGACATAGTGTTGTATGCGTGATGGAGGTTCTGCTATGTCTCTGCCTCACATCTGTTTATTTTGACATAGCCGGCATCTCTGTCACATCGGTAGTTGTTGTGGCTGCATATATCTTCGATAGTGCGGTTATAGCTATGGGATTTTTAGAGTTTTTTAGGGCTGACAACACGGAGCTCCGGATTTACGCTGCACTCATGGCAGCAGCCGGCTCCGCCCCTCTGCAATTTTTTTTTTTATTATTATTTTTGTTTTTACAAAACCCAATATGGCTGCAGTGCATGTGTGAGTACTCAGACATGTGACTCCAGTCGCAAGGCACACTGCTGCACGTGGTCATGTCTCTGGGTGAGTATGTGGGCAGGGCAGAGTGGCGCTGAACATCTCATCTCGGTCTGAAGTCTGTGACAGTGATTGAGAATGCCGGTCACGAGGTGGGTAATCAAATTTATTCTGACAATGTCTCACATGTCATGATATTATGGATGGGGGGCTGTAGCAGCAGCCAGGGTGCAGACCATGCTGGTAACTTCCTTAGACCTAGTGCACAGGATGGAGACTGGTGCACTGGCTGGTGGCTCACTGACAACTCCTGGGTCCCATGGTCTCACTCACTGAGCACTGGCTCCAGGCTGTAGAGATTGATCTGGCTGCTGCACGCAGTCAAGAAAGCACAAAATAAGTTCAATTTAGTTGTGTTGTGTTGGAGGGTGGCCAGGTGCTCTGCCGGTGTCCTCCTTGACTGCCACATCTGCATACAGATTTTCCCACTATGGCATCTGTCTGAAGACAAGGTAAAAGCAGTGGAAACTCCCATAAGCAAGGTGATTGTTAATTGCCCATGCCTTGTGCAGACTTTTCAGGGAGTAATTATCTCATATGTTGTACTTTTTGTCAGAGTAAATCTGAGTTAATCTAGGAATTGTATTTTTTGGAGGGTTGCTTTATGGTGTATAATAAAACAGCATGGCTCTGTTACCTAATTATTCTTAATGGCCAATTGTTTTGAAAGGCACTACAAAAAAAATAAATTGGAAACCACATTTTCCTTATATTTTAGTCCCCTTCATCATCACTTTAAAATGTTAAATTATTTTTCTCCCTGTTTTTTTAATTTTTAAAACTCTGGAGGCGGGGTTGGGGTCAGAGATGGGGTGGGGTTGGGGGCAGAGATTGGGCGGGATTGGAGGCAGAGATGGGGCCAGGTTGGAGGCAGGGAGAAAGGGGGCCCCATTTTGTCATCTTGCCTTGGGCCCCGCAATAGCTAGGGCTGGCCCTGCGTGGGCTACACAGCTTGGGTATTAGTTCCCATGCGTAATGGATTGTAGACTCTCACTGTGTGTATGACCTTTCTAATGATCTCTAAGTATAATTTTTATTTTTGCTGAATTCTGTGTATGACCTCTCTTATGATCTCTAGACATGATTATTATTTATGCTGAATTCTGTGTATGACCTCTCTTATGATCTCTAGGCATAATTATTGCAGGGAGTGCAGAATTATTAGGCAAATGAGTATTTTGACCACATCATCCTCTTTATGCATGTTGTCTTACTCCAAGCTGTATAGGCTCGAAAGCCTACTACCAATTAAGCATATTAGGTGATGTGCATCTCTGTAATGAGAAGGGGTGTGGTCTAATGACATCAACACCCTATATCAGGTGTGCATAATTATTAGGCAACTTCCTTTCCTTTGGCAAAATGGGTCAAAAGAAGGACTTGACAGGCTCAGAAAAGTCAAAAATAGTGAGATATCTTGTAGAGGGATGCAGCACTCTTAAAATTGCAAAGCTTCTGAAGGGTGATCATCAAACAATCACGCGTTTCATTCAAAATAGTCAACAGGGTCGCAAGAAGCGTGTGGAAAAACCAAGGCGCAAAATAACTGCCCATGAACTGAGAAAAGTCAAGCGTGCAGCTGCCAAGATGCCACTTGCCACCAGTTTGGCCATATTTCAGAGCTGCAACATCACTGGAGTGCCCAAAAGCACAAGGTGTGCAATACTCAGAGACATGGCCAAGGTAAGAAAGGCTGAAAGACGACCACCACTGAACAAGACACACAAGCTGAAACGTCAAGACTGGGCCAAGAAATATCTCAAGACTGATTTTTCTAAGGTTTTATGGACTGATGAAATGAGAGTGAGTCTTGATGGGCCAGATGGATGGGCCCGTGGCTGGATTGGTAAAGGGCAGAGAGCTCCAGTCCGACTCAGACGCCAGCAAGGTGGAGGTGGAGTACTGGTTTGGGCTGGTATCATCAAAGATGAGCTTGTGGGGCCTTTTCGGGTTGAGGATGGAGTCAAGCTCAACTCACAGTCCTACTGACAGTTTCTGGAAGACACCTTCTTCAAGCAGTGGTACAGGAAGAAGTCTGCATCCTTCAAGAAAAACATGATTTTCATGCAGGACAATGCTCCATCACACGCGTTCAAGTACTCCACAGCATAGCTGGCAAGAAAGGGTATAAAAGAAGAAAATCTAATGACATGGCCTCCTTGTTCACCTGATCTGAACCCCATTAAGAACCTGTGGTCCATCATCAAATGTGAGATTTACAAGGAGGGAAAACAGTACACCTCTCTGAACAGTGTCTGGGAGGCTGTGGTTGCTGCTGCACGCAATGTTGATGGTGAACAGATCAAAACACTGACAGAATCCATGGATGGCAGGCTTTTGAGTGTCCTTGCAAAGAAAGGTGGCTATATTGGTCACTGATTTGTTTTTGTTTTGTTTTTGAATGTCAGAAATGTATATTTGTGAATGTTGAGATGTTATATTGGTTTCACTAGTAAAAATAAATAATTAAAATGGGTATATATTTGTTTTTTATAAAGTCAAAAAAGAGGAATAGCACCAATAAGACGTAGTATCTGTTGTGGTAAGAAATGTTTATTGTACAATCCAATATTAGTGTACAAACAAAGTCACAGTGGAGAACGCCTCAGAGGCGTTCTCCACTGTGACTTTGTTTGTACACTAATATTGGATTGTACAATAAACATTTCTTACCACAACAGATACTACGTCTTATTGGTGCTATTCCTCTTTTTTGACTTTATGTTCCTTAAGCGGTTGGGTTTACCGCTTCATAGCACCATTTACCTGCATAAGCCACCTCCGGGTTACAGAGCCGTTTTACCTGCCTTTACGGATCGCCTCCCCCCCCAGGAAACATCACTTGGTCTAGCCTTGCAACGTCACGGGTGAGGTACTGAGGAAACGTCCTTGCGTCGGATCTCCTTGCGACACGCCGAGAAGGGAAACACAGACTGCACCCCCCCGGAAGGGTTTCATCGCCCACTCGAGGAGAAGTACAGAAGTGTCCCCAGGCACCCCACCATCGAATTGGAGGGTAAGAGTTGATCGGAGACGCAATACTGTGATTTAACACTGCCACCCGTGACTATTAGGCTTTGGGACATACCTGATACTGAGACACTTGGAAACTGTGGAACTTTACTTTCATTTTATACTTTTTCCATAAGGCATAACGGACTCTGTTCCTACCCCAGTGACTTTTCATATTGACTTTTTGGTCCTTGACTAATACACTGTTAATTAGGACCTGAAATTTCCCCACGATTGGGTGCTTTGATATACGTTTTTGAGCACCTGGGGATTATTTGATTCTGAACACAGCTTCCTTTTGATGATTTATATTTGTTTTTTGTTAAGTTGCCTAATAATTATGCACAGTAATAGTCACCTGCACACATAGATATCCCCCTAAAATAGCTAAAACTAAAAACAAACTAAAAACTACTTCCAAAAATATTCAGCTTTGATATTAATTAGTTTTTTGGGTTCATTGAGAACATGGTTGTTGTTCAATAATAAAATGAATCCTCAAAAATACAACTTGCCTAATAATTCTGCACTCCCTGTATTTATGCTGAATTCTGTGTATGACCTCTCTTATGATCTCTAAGCATGATTATTATTTCTGCTGAATTCTGTGTATGACCTTTCTAATGATCTTTAGATATGATTATTATTTCTGCTGAATTCTGTGTTTGTCCTCTTGACCTGTTTTTGGATGACATTTTTGCTTTTTCCTGAATACTCTGGCCTATTCATTGGCAACTGCTTAAACCTCTTAATACTTCAATATGTGTTCAAGAATCCGCCTGTCTAGTGGACTATAGTATAACCTCTTGCAGCCTGAATACCTGTGTATTACCCTGAAGTTTATATTTGACTTATAGAACTAGTTTTCTCCAGCTTTGCAGTACCTTTTATTTTAGTTACCATGTTTGCCTAATGATGGACTGAACCAGTTTTCACCAATATTTCAGTACTTCTTCTCTCATTTACCATGTGTTAAAGGGACAGTCAAGTCCAAAACAAACTTTCATGTTTCAAATAGGGCATGAAATTTTAAACAACCTTCCAATTTAATTTTATCACCAATTTTGCTTTGTTCTTTTAGTATTATTAGTTGAAACTTAGACCTAGGAAGGCTCATATGATAATTTCTAAGCCCTTGAAGGCCGCCTCTAATCACATGTTTTTGTATTTGCTTTTCACAGCAGGGGAGAGCTAGTTCAGGTAAACCCTATAGATAACATTGTGAGCACGCCCGTGGATTGTGGCAGACACTGCACTAATTGGCTAATATGAAAGTCAATAGATAATAAATAAAATGTCATGTGATCAGGGGGCTGTCAGAAGATGCTTAGATACAAGTTAATCACAGAGGTAAAACATGTATTATTATAACTGTGTTGGTTATGCAAAACTGGGGAATGGGTAATAAAGGGATTATCTATCTTTTAAAACAACAAAAATTCTGGTGTTGACTGTCCCTTTAATTATTAAACCTAGCTTGTATAGCCAGATTGCCATTTCATCTATATCGCTATCCTTTTGCTTACTTGTATACAGTCATCAGCCACTGTGCCTTCTATTGGTTGCTGCTACAAGTTTTCTTCCTTTTGTAACTTTATGTCACTTCTTTAACCAGTATGTCCAATAACAGTATAATACTATTAGGAGGAGCAGTGATTCATCAGGGACAAAATCATAGTGACCATGAAGCTCAATTACAAAACAACTGATTACTGTTTAATTTAATCTGCTGTTGTGCAATCATCTCAATATACTGCTTCTCCTAGATCTCTATTTCCTGCTTCAGTTAAAAGAACAGTTTACTTAAAAATGTTCTCCCCTTTAATTTGTTCCCAATGATCCACTTTATCTGCTGGAGAGTATCAAATTGTTTACAAGTATTTCCTTTACCCTCATATTGGCATTTGAAATAGTTTATTTAGCCTGTGGTATCCCCACCTACCTTGAAAGTTTTTGGCCTTGCGGCCAAGCTATGTAAGCACGGCTAGCAGAATAAATTAAACTCCCAGTGGGATATAGAAGAGATAAGGTAAAAAAAATTTTTTTTCCATTGTTCTGTCCAAGTATTGGTGATTGGTTTATGGACAGATATAAGATAAAGCAGCAAGTATAAGAACACAATGTGATAAAGTAATAAGATCTGATTATATTTACAAGTGCAACCCACTTTATTAGGTTGTGGCTTCAAAACACAAAATTGGCTGATTCATATACACACATAAGCCTTAAAAAAGCAAATCTCATGCATTTTCTTTCATGTAATTGGCAAGAGTCCATGAGCTAGTGACATATGGGATATACAATCCTACCAGGAGGGGCAAAGTTTCCCAAACCTCAAAATGCCTATAAATACACCCCTCACCAGACTCACAATTCAGTTTTACAAACTTTGCCTCCTATGGAGGTGGTGAAGTAAGTTTGTGCTAAGATTTCTATGTTGATATGCGCTTCTCAGCATTGTTGAAGCCCGATTCCTCTCAGAGTACAGCGAATGTCAGAGGGACGTGAAGGGAGTGTCACTTATTGAATACGATGATTTCCCTAACGGGGGTCTATTTCATGGGTTCTCTGTTATCGGTCGTAGAGATTCATCTCCTACCTCCCTTTTCAGATCGACGATATACTCTCAGTTTACCATTACCTGTACTAATAACTGTTTTAGTACTGGTTTGGCTATCTGCTATATGTGGATGGGTGTCTTTTGGTAAGTATGTTTTTATTACTTAAGACACTCTCAGCTATGGTTTGGCACTTTATGCAATTATATAAAGTTCTAAATATATGTATTGTGCTTATATTTGCCATGAGTCAGGTTCATGTATTTCCTTCTGCAGACTGTCAGTTTCATATTTGGGAATGTAAACACTTTAAGAATTTTATTTCTTACCTGGGGTTTAGTCTTTTTTTCACTTTGACTACTTTTTTGCAATTGCGGGTGTTAGGCCCGCGGGTGCGTCAAATGCTAGACTTTATTGCGTCATTTTTGTCTCAAGCTTTTTTTGGCACGAAAAGTTACGTTTATGATGCAACTTCGTCATTTCCGGCATCATACATGACGCCGAGACCTTTCACACGGCGGCGTCATTAGTGACGCAAGTGTGTCATTTCCGGTCATTTTTGGCTCCACAAAAAGTTTACGTTACGTTGTGCGTCATACTTGGCGCCAAATTTTTTTCATTATTTCAATACCCCATTGATGTTTGCCTCCTGCTTTCTTCTCTATCAAGAGACCTATGCGTTTGCATTTTTTCCCATTCCTAAAACTGTCATTTAAGGAAATAGATAATTTTGCTTTATATGTTGTTTTTTCTCTTACATTGAGCAAGATGTCCCAATCTGATCCTGTCTCTGAAGTTTCTGCTGGAACATTGCTGCCTGACATCGGTTCTACCAAAGCTAAGTGCATTTGTTGTAAAATTGTAGAAATTATTCCACCGAATGTCATTTGTAATAGTTGTCATGATAAACTTTTACATGCAGATAATGTATCCATCAGTAATAGTACATTGCCAGTTGCAGTTCCTTCAACTTCTAATGTGCATGATATACCTGTAAATTTTAAAGAATTTGTTTCTGATTCTATTATGAAGGCTTTGTCTGCTTTTACACCTTCTAATAAACGTAAAAGGTCTTTTAAAATTTCTCATTTAGCTGATGAAATTTCAAATGACCAACAACAACATAATTCATCCTCTTCTGATGAGGATCTATCTGAAACAGAAGATCCTTCCTCAGATATTGACACTGACAAATCTACTTATTTATTTAAAATAGAGTATATGCGTTCTTTATTAAAAGAAGTGTTAATTACTTTGGATATTGAGGTAACCAGTCCTATTGACGTTCAGTCTAATAAACGTTTAAATGCTGTTTTTAAACCTCCTGTGGTTTCCCCAGGTGTTTTTCCCATTCCTGAGGCTATTTCTGATATGATTTCTATGGAATGGAATAAGCCAGGTACTTCCTTTATTCCTTCTTCAAGGTTTAAGAGATTGTATCCTTTACCAGCAAAATCTATAGAGTTTTGGGAAAAGATCCCCAAAGTTGATGGGGCTATTTCTACTCTTGCTAAACGTACCACTATTCCTATGGAAGATAGCACTTCCTTTAAGGATCCTTTAGATAGGAAGCTTGAATCTGATCTAAGGAAGGCCTATTTATATTCAGGTCATCTTCTCAGACCTGCTATTTCTTTGGGTGATGTTGCGGCTGCATCAACTTTCTGGTTGGAAAATTTAGCGCAACGTGAATTGGATTTTGACATATCTAGCATTGTTCGCTTTCTGCAACATGCTAATCATTTTATTTGTGATGCCATTTTTTACATTATCAAAATTGATGTTAGATCTATGTCTTTAGCTGTATTAGTTAGAAGAGCTTTGTGGCTTAAATCTTGGAATGCTGATATGACATCTGAATCTAGATTACTATCTCTTTCTTTCCAAGGTAATAATTTATTTGGTTCTCAGTTGGATTCTATTATTTCAACTATCACTGGAGGAAAAGGAGTTTTTTTGCCTCAGGATAAAAAACCTAAGGGTAAATCTAAGGCTTCTAACCGTTTTCGTTCCTTTCGTCAGAATAAGGAACAAAAACTCAATCCTCCTCCCAAGGAATCTGCTTCCAGTTGGAAACCTTCCTCAAATTGGAATAAATCCAAGCCATTTAGGAAACCAAAGTCTGCCCCTAAGTCTGCATGAAGGTGCGGCCCTCATTCCAGCTCAGCTGTTAGGGGGCAGATTAAGGTTTTTCAAGGATTTTTGGATAAAATCAGTCCAAAATCATTGTATTCAGAGCATTGTCTCTCAAGGGTATCGAATAGGATTCAAAGTAAGACCTCCTGTGGGAAGATTTTTTCTCTCACACATCCCTGTAAATCCAGTAAAAGCTCAGGCTTTTCTGAAGTGTGTTTCAGACCTGGAGTCTTCAGGGGTAATAATGCCAGTTCCTCTTCAGGAACAAGGTTTGGGGTTTTATTCAAACCTATTCATTGTACCAAAGAAAGAAAATTTGTTCAGACCAGTTCTGGATCTGAAAATTTTGAATCGTTATGTAAGAGTACCAACTTTCAAGATGGTGACTATAAGGACTATTCTGCCTTTTGTTCATCAAGGACATTATATGTCCACAATAGACTTGCAGGATGCATACCTTCATATTCTGATTCATCCAGAACGCTATCAGTTTCTGAGATTCTCTTTTCTAGACAAGCATTACCAATTTGTTGCTCTTCCATTTGGCCTAGCAACAGCTCCAAGAATCTTTTCAAAGGTTCTGGGTGCCCTACTCTCTGTAATCAGAGAACAGGGTATTGCGGTGTTTCCTTATTTGGACGATATCTTGGTACTAGCTCAGTCTTTACATACTGCAGAATCTCACACAAATCAACTATTGTTGTTTCTTCGGAAACATGGTTGGAGGATCAATTTACCAAAAAGTTTCTTGATTCCTCAGACTAGGGTCACCTTTTTAGGTTTCCAGATAGATTCAGTGTCCATGACTCTGTCTCTAACAGACAAGAGACATTTAAAATTGGTCGCAGCATGCCGGCACCTTCAGTCTCAGTCATTCCCTTCAGTGGCTATGTGCATGGAAGTTTTAGGTCTCATGACTGCAGCATCGGACGTGATCCCCTTTGCTCGTTTTCATATGAGACCTCTACAGCTTTGCATGCTGAATCAATGGTGCAGGGATTATACAAAGATATCACAATAAATATCCTTGAATCCAATTGTATGACACTCTCTGACATGGTGGATAGATCACCATCGTTTGGTTCAAGGGGCTTATTTTGTTCGGCCAACCTGGACTGTGATCTCAACAGATGCGAGTCTTTCAGGTTGGGAGCTGTTTGGGGATCTCTGACAGCACAAGGGGTTTGGAAATCTCAAGAGGCGAGATTACCAATAAATATTTTAGAACTCTGTGCAATTCTCAGGGCTCTTCAGTCTTGGCCTCTGCTAAAGAGAGAACTGTTCATTTGTTTTCAGACAGACAATATCACAACCGTGGCTTATGTCAATCATCAGAGTGGGACTCACAGTCCTCAAGCTATGAAAGAAGTATCTTGGATACTTGCTTGGGCGGAATCCAGCTCCTGTCTATTCTCTGCGGTGCATATCCCAGGTGTAGACAATTGGGAGGTGAAATAGGAAAGAGAGCGGCAGGCACTACAAAAACCAAGCGGGCTGACACTAAAGTTTGAAAAATCAAAAAAAACTTTAATGAAAGTTATCTCAAAAGTTTTCAGTTAAGGCAGAACACAAGTACAGGGGGGTGAAAAAAATGTGACAAGGAAGGCCTGACGCGTTTCGCGCCCCCTAGTGGCGCTTAATCATAGGCTACAGCACTAGGTAAGAGATACCTATTTAAAGGGAAAACCATTAACCCTAGACGTGCAGAAAATAATTTAAAAACATTATAAATTGTTAAAAACATTGGCACACTTACAGTGGGAATAATATACAAGATTGTATATATATATACAGGTTTCTATAATACAACAAGCAACAAGGTTTGAACTTAGACTGCCTGAATTAAAAGATGATAACGGATGTTAATATACGGAGAGGAGTTTAGTAAGAACTAGTATACTATATGCTTTTTAACTAATATGGTCAATTCGCTTAATTTTTATAATGAAGACAAGCAATGAAAAAAGCAGTATATAGATAATAAATTATATTATATGTATATCCAACAGAACTTAGTTGTCTATTAGGTAATTCACATCACATTCTTTGTTCATTCCAAAGGGTTGACGTGTATTTAGCTTTATTATCCAAAATATTTCCTTTTTATCTAGTATATGTTGTCTGTTACCTCCTCTAATAGGAATTCTAGCTATGTCTATAATTTGGACGGACATATCTGCCAAATGTGTGAAATGTAAACCATTAAAATGACTTGCTACTGCAGAGTCCTTACAATAGTTTTTGACATCTCTCATATGCTCTCCAAACCTTGTTCTGACTTCACGTGAGGTTTTTCCCACGTACTGACATTTACAAATATTACAAGTCAGAAGATAAATAGCAAACTTAGTTTTGCAGTTAGCATAAAAGTCTATAACATATTTCCCATGATCTACACTCGAGGAGAATTGAGTGCCTTTAATAAGGTTAGGGCATGTATGACAATCCCTACTACCACATTTGTGAACACCCTTTCTAGATAGCCAATCCCCTGACGGGGTACTTTTTGTGTCCAAGACCAGACTGGGAGAAAGTACCTTCCCCAGTGTCTTGGGTTTTTTTGGGACAAACCTGAAATTTTTTACCAGAGGTTTAAGAATGTCATCTCCCAATAATAAATGGGAATGTTTCTTTAAGATTTTAACCACAGCATTGTAATGCATTGAGTATTCTGTGGTGAAAATAATACTCTCATTAGTGCCCAATTTAGACTCATTTTTGTTGTTAATAGGTTTATTCTTATACTTTTTTACTGCCAGTCTCGATTGTTCGAGTTTTCTTGGATTGTAACCTCTCTTAATTAACCTCTCTTTCAATTCTAGAGACTGTGTTTCATATATAAGATCGCTTTTGGTGTTCCTGCGAAGCCTAATAAACTGCCCTCTTGGTATGGCTTTCTTTACATGTTCTGGGTGCTGTGATGCGGCATGCAGAATGGTGTTTCCTGCTACTGGTTTCCTGTATGTTTGGGTCACAATTTGATTGTCTATAATTTTCAATGTTAAATCTAAGTAGTTGATTTGCAACCCATTTAATTCACCTGTAAATTGCAAACCCATTAAGTTGTTACTTAGATAAGACAATAAATCATCCAAAACAACAGATTTCTTCTCATTGTTAACTATCATGAGCAAATCATCTATGTAACGAACAAAAAGTACTACTTGATCCATCCAGGGGTTATTACTTGAAAAAACATATGTTAATTCCCACCATGAAACATAAATATTAGCAAAAGCCGGGGCAAATTTTGCCCCCATGGCGGTCCCCCTTATTTGTAAGTAGTACTCTTTGTTAAACATAAAATAATTATGCGAGAGCAAAAATTGTAAAATTTCACATATGTAGTGTCTTTCCTGATCACTCAAGTTTGTTTCTCTCTTTAAAAAATAGTCCACAGCACTAATGCCTGAGTGCTGGGGTATGCTGGTATATAAAGAAACTATATCCGCAGTTATCCAACTGTAGTTGGACTGCCATTGGATGGTGTCCAATGTTGTTGGGAGGTGGATTATCTCAGCCGCCAGACTTTACATCCAGGGGAGTGGTCTCTCCATCCAGATGTGTTTTCTCAGATTGTTCAGATGTGGGGTCTTCCAGAGATAGATCTCATGGCCTCTCATCTAAACAAGAAACTTCCCAGATACCTGTCCAGGTCCAGGGATGTTCAGGCGGAAGCAGTGGATGCACTGACACTTCCTTGGTGTTATCATCCTGCTTACATCTTCCTGCCTCTAGTTCTCCTTCCGAGAGTGATCTCCAAAATCATCATGGAACATTCTTCTGTGTTGCTGGTGGCTCCAGCATGGCCACACAGGTTTTGGTATGCGGATCTGGTGCGAATGTCCAGTTGCCCGCCTTGGCCACTTCCGTTACACCCGGACCTACTATATCAAGGTCCGTTTTTCCATCAGGATCTCAAATCATTAGATTTGAAGGTATGGAAATTGAACGTTTAGTTCTAAGTCATAGAGGTTTCTCTGACTCAGTGATTAATACTATGTTACAAGCTCGTAAATCTGTCTCTAGAAAGATTTATTATAGAGTTTGGAAGACTTACATTTCATGGTGTTCTTCTCATAAATTCTCCTGGCATTCTTTTAGAATTCCTAGAATTTTACAGTTCCTTCAGGATGGTTTGGATAAGGGTTTGTCTGCAAGTTCCTTGAAAGGACAAATCTCCGCTCTTTCTGTTTTATTTCACAGAAAGATTGCTATACTTCCTGATATTTACTGTTTTGTACTCGCTTTAGTTCGTATTAAGCCTGTCATTAAATCAATTTCTCCTCCTTGGAGTCTTAATTTGGTTCTGAAGGCGTTACAGGCTCCTCCATTTGAGCCTATGCATTCTTTGGACATTAAACTACTTTCCTGGAAAGTGTTGTTCCTTTTGGCTATCTCTTCTGCTAGAATAGTTTCTGAGCTATCTGCTCTTTCTTGTGAGTCTCCTTTTCTGATTTTTCATCAGGATAAGGCAGTTTTGCGGACTTCTTTTCAATTTTTACCTAAGGTTGTGAATTCTAACAACATTAGTAGAGAAATTGTTGTTCCTTCTTTATGTCCTAATCCTAAGAATTCTTTGGAGAGATCCTTACATTCTTTGGATGTGGTAAGAGCTTTGAAATATTATGTGGAAGCTACTAAAAAATTTAGGAAGACTTCCAGTCTATTTGTTTTATTTTCTGGTCCTAGAAAAGGTCAGAAAGCTTCTGCTATTTCCTTGGCTTCTTGGTTGAAACTTTTGATTCATCAAGCTCATTTGGAGTCGGATCAAACCCCGCCTCAGAGAATTACAGCTCATTCTACTAGATCAGTCTCCACTTCGTGGGCTTTTAAGAATGAAGCTTCAGTTGATCAGATTTGCAAAGCAGCAACTTGGTCCTCTTTGCATACATTTACTAAATTCTACCATTTTGATGTATTTGCTTCTTCGGAAGCAGTTTTTGGTAGAAAAGTTCTTCAGGCAGCTGTTTCAGTTTGATTCTTCTGATTTTGATTTAAGTCTTTTTCTTTCAAATATGAAATAAACTTATTTTTTTTGAGTGGTGGACTAATGTTTTCAGCGGAATATGGCTGTTTTTATTTTTATTCCCTCCCTCTCTAGTGACTCTTGAGTGGAAGACTCCACATCTTGGGTATTGATATCCCATATGTCACTAGCTCATGGACTCTTGCCAATTACATGAAAGAAAACATAATTTATGTAAGAACTTACCTGATAAATTAATTTCTTTCATATTGGCAAGAGTCCATGAGGCCCATCCTTTTTATGGTGGTTATGATTTTTTGTATAAAGCACAATTATTTCCAAATTTCCTTTGTTGATGCTTTCTACTCCTTTCTTTATCACCCACTGCTTGGCTATTCATTGAACTGAATTGTGGGTGTGGTGAGGGGTGTATTTATAGGCATTTTGAGGTTTGGGAAACTATGCCCCTCCTGGTAGGATTGTATATCCCATATGTCACTAGCTCATGGACTCTTGCCAATATGAAAGAAATGAATTTATCAGGTAAATTCTTACATAAATTATGTTTTTTACTCTACAGCTGGTAAAATAAGTTATTAGAAACACATTAAGGGAGATACAATTTTATAGTGTACTGTCCCTTTAGCATACCTGTACCTGAAAATTGGAGAGGAGGCAGTTCAGAAGTTGAACTACTTAGAATAGAATCAGACACCATATACACTTTACAAACCCTCCAACCTCAGGGATTAAACTCTGAATTAGAAATTTCTTTATTCTTATAATTAATTTTATATTTTTTTTACCAGACCCGCAGGTATAGCCACAATACTCTCTCATTATCCCATCCTTTGATATGCACCTAGTTCTTGGTAGTACTCCTTTTACATATTTTCCTTTACCTCTATATCTAGTTCGAACCAGTAGTCATTTACATTCACTATCCAACTGGTTAATTCCATGCATTTGTTTTTACCATTACACTGATATATTAATTAGGTTTAGGGCTTATACTTATCCCCTTTTTAAATTTTTTGCATATGTAATATTTTGACCCATATAGCTAACCTTTGTATGTTTTGTGATCATATATGTATATAACCTTGATCATATAGTTAGTATATAACACACAAGTTGATATCTGTGTTTGTAATTTTAGAACTTTTTAGCTCCTTTTTTGAGCTTTATTGATATTTATTTATATTATGTTAGGATAGATTTTTAACTATCTTGGCCATAGTATTATGTAACATCCCAAATTATGAGCTTGATATGAAATATAATGATTTTAAATATATATATATCTTCTTTTTTATTATATATTTTTTGTATTTGCATACCACCTTATTTAACTGAATGACCAACCATGGGTTCCTCCTTTATGGAAAGAGGTGTTGTTTATCAGCTCCAATAGGATTGAAAGATTAATCAACCAATGAAATTGACTGAAAACCTTTAAAAGGTGTGTTAGAACTACCTGGAGTATCTTGATAAAGCCCTCTTAGGGTGAAATGCGTAGAATACTCCAGTTGCTTTGTTTTTATGAGTGGGACACACTACAGATTGATAATATTCCAGTTGCGATCTGGCCCCTCCTGTGGACTCTATAATTTCAACGATTTAGGAGATAAAGCCACACCGAGGACCAGGGATCTGAACAGCACTGAGCAGGTGTCCACGACAATCTTCATCACCGCATCTGTTTGCGAATCTCTTAAAATCTGTCTCTTCACATTTTTTAACCTGTCAGGATATTCTGACTGCAAGAATAAACTCACTACCATCAACCTCTATTCAAACACCCCCGTACACATCCCAAATTACGTGCATTCCTCCTACCTATCAGACAAGGGGTGTATCACAGAAACCACCAATCACGTAAGGGGTGTGCGGTTTGCATTCAGCCGCGAAAGACCAAGACTGACACAGACGCTGAAGGGAGCGAAAGGAGCGGATACACGACCTAGACGCCAGCCTCTGTTATACAGAATCTAGTAAGGTACCTTACCATCCACAATTCTAGTGACTTTTTATCATTACAGGAACATTGAAACTAACGCTTTCATCACTTTTTTATTATATTTAAGCCGGCTAGATTCTTTTTACTATTAGGATTTTAAGGTTGACGTCCCTTTATCTTTTATATACTCATATTGGGTTTGTCATATATATTTGTTCGATTATCATAACTGCTTATTCTTAGAATTAAAATATTCTTTTTTTGATTTCTCCGTTTCTGAGTTCAAATATCCTTATTAACATTAGCATATCAACACGCTTTAGATATCCAACAACTTCAGTTTTCTTTTTTACCGGTATATTGTTGTTCAGTTCTACCCTTAGCCTTCACTGATCGGCTGTTATTTAAGGCCCACACATATTGTTCATAGGTCCTTTACATTAGACGCTACTCAGCTCCTTTTTTAGTCTTTTCAATAAATATTATTATTATATATATCCACACAGCTATATTATTCACATTTTATATTTGGGATTAAGATTTGGGAAATCTACACTTTCCACTTTTTACTTATCACGTCATTGTTTTATGTGTTTCTAGAGTTTTGATACACTTTTAGTCATTCATTACCCAACATTATCATTTAATAAGACGTATAAAATACGCACACACATGATATTTGTGTAATTTTATTATTTTTTATCTCTACAGGAGTCATCTGAGTTAATATTTAACACTATTAAAATTCTTTTTTCACAAGAATTGCAAAGATATTTGTAGTAGCTTAATCCTAGCTATGTTTTTATAGCGCCAGTTTCTATCTTTTTTATTAACCTACCACTTATCAAACTACTAAGGAGGAGTAGTTTCCAGACTAGGCTTTTAGGATTATAGTTAGCGCCAATCTCTTCCTCACTTAATCACTAATTCATATACACAAATAAGCCTTAAAAAAGCAAATCGCATGCATTTTTTACTCTACAGCTGGTAAAAGAAGTTATTAGAAACACATTAAGGTAGATACAATTTTATAGTGTACTGTCCCTTTAGCATACCTGTACCTGAAAAAAATGAGAATCTGTTACTGACTGTAGAGACAATCTTAATCAATACCAAAAGTATTTTCTACTTCACCATCTATAGGGACCTTGAATTATATCCTTGCATAAAGGCAGGGCAATAGCCTGGGTA
This sequence comes from Bombina bombina, assembly GCF_027579735.1. Taxonomy (NCBI): domain Eukaryota; kingdom Metazoa; phylum Chordata; class Amphibia; order Anura; family Bombinatoridae; genus Bombina; species Bombina bombina. The sequence goes on along the minus strand of NC_069501.1, from coordinate 755,380,227 downwards.
TCTCCTTCATTAGACTATAATAAACCCCTACCTGAAAATGTTTAAACATCCGTTAAAATAGTAATTGATATTCCCAGAAGAGCTGCTGCAGCATAGGCTGCCCTTCTTGATTTATGAAAAGGCACAGCTCTGTTTCTCTGTCCTGTTATTCCTTCCCCTTTGCTGGATTCTTCTGACATCACAGATAACCAAGAAGTCTCTGATAACTAATTCCTGGTTGTAAGTCTGGGGCTAGGTGGAAGTATTAAAGAGTCCATATCTCAGCCCCCAGATCAGCGGGACAACATTTGAAAGATAATATGCAGGTTATTGCCACTTTATTGCCTAGATTACAAGTGGTATGTAAAAATATCAGTCTTATTAAAGGCACACTAAATACATATAATGCACCTCCATCTAATCATGGGTACTGCCATTGTGGAACCTAGGTTACATTGCAGGTATCTGAAGTAGAGCTGCTACACATGTGCAAACAGGTCAGCACTAAAATGTAGGGAAAGCTAGATTTCAACAGATTGGAACCCATGAATAGAGGGAGGCAGGATTATCCTCTATACTATGACTATAACATGTATAAAATGTATTTAGTCAACAAAACAAGATATTTAAGATTATTTGGGGGCAATAAAAATGCTAGCATTATTAAGAAACGTATGTATATCTCAAAGAGAGCTGACGGTTTGGGGGTGCCAGACTGGGCGGGGGGCCCGATCAAAGTTTAGTTATACCTCCCTCAAGTGACTAGCTGGTCTGAGCGTCCTGGTGGTCTTTGTGCCTTAAGTTTGGAGAGTACTACACCCTAGCGGCGAGAGGCAGCGGCATGTGGCGCAAAGCAAGGTGAAAAAAGGGGGAGTGATGACCAGGCTGATGGAGGGGCAGTTCTCTGCAGGTTCACCTGTGTGCCCTCCCCCCCGTGTAGGTAGGCCAGAAGATTTCATAACCCCTTAGTATCATCTCCAATCGAGCAGAGGGCCCTCTGCTATAGTCTGGGAGCCGCTGTCCTCTTGTCGTTATGGGTCTCATAATATCTCCATGCCACCATAGTTTGTCAGCTCAAGATATATATATATATATAGTATTTAATTAAGTTGGCCGCGACGGCCTGTTTTTTCTTCCACTAAATTTGACTATGTCTCAGTTATTGAATGTATGGTTTTCTTCTACTAGGAAGTGAGCTGTGAAGTCTTATATCCTTATGGATACAAGAGTGTAATCGCATCTTGCACCTAGAGGAGTATTATTTTTTTAAGTATAAATGTTAAATAAAAACATAATTTATGTAAGAACTTACCTGAAAAATTCATTTCTTTCATATTAGCAAGAGTCCATGAGCTAGTGACGTATGGGATATACATTCCTACCAGGAGGGGCAAAGTTTCCCAAACCTCAAAATGCCTATAAATACACCCCTCACCACACCCACAAATCAGTTTAATGAATAGCCAAGAAGTGGGGTGATAAGAAAAAAGTGTGAAGCATAAATATAAGGAATTGGAATAATTGTGCTTTATACAAAAAATCATAACCACCACAAAAAAGGGTGGGCCTCATGGACTCTTGCTAATATGAAAGAAATGAATTTATCAGGTAAGTTCTTACATAAATTATGTTTTCTTTCATGTAATTAGCAAGAGTCCATGAGCTAGTAACAAATGGGATAATGACTACCCAAGATGTGGATCTTCCACGCAAGAGTCACTAGAGAGGGAGGGATAAAATAAAGACAGCCAATTCCGCTGAAAATAATCCACACCCAAACAAAGTTTAAAACTTATAATGAAAAAAACTGAAATTATAAGCAGAAGAATCAAACTGAAACAGCTGCCTGAAGTACTTTTCTACCAAAAACTGCTTCAGAAGAAGAAAACACATCAAAATGGTAGAATTTAGTAAAAGTATGCAAAGAAGACCAAGTTGCTGCTTTGCAAATCTGATCAACCGAAGCTTCATTCCTAAACGCCCAGGAAGTAGAAACTGACCTAGAAGAATGAGCTGTAATCCTTTGAGGCGGAGTTTTACCCGACTCGACATAAGCATGATGAAATAAAGATTTCAACCAAGATGCCAAAGAAATGGCAGAAGCCTTCTGACCTTTCCTAGAACCGGAAAAGATAACAAATAGACTAGAAGTCTTTCGGAAATTCTTAGTAGCTTCAACATAATATTTCAAAGCTCTAACTACATCCAAAAAATGCAATGATTTCTCCTTAGAATTCTTAGGATTAGGACATAATGAAGGAACCACAACTTCTCTACTAATGTTGTTAGAATTCACAACCTTAGGTAAAAATTGAAAAGAAGTTCGCAACACAGCCTTATCCTGATGAAAAATCAGAAAAGGAGACTCACAAGAAAGAGCAGATAATTCAGAAACTCTTCTGGCAGAAGAGATGGCCAAAAGGAACAAAACTTTCCAAGAAAGTAATTTAATGTCCAAAGAATGCATAGGTTCAAACGGAGGAGCTTGAAGAGCCCCCAGAACCAAATTCAAACTCCAAGGAGGAGAAATTGACTTAATGACAGGTTTTATACGAACCAAAGCTTGTACAAAACAATGAATATCAGGAAGATTAGCAATCTTTCTGTGAAAAAGAACAGAAAAAGCAGAGATTTGTCCTTTCAAGGAACTTGCAGACAAACCTTTATCCAAACCATCCTGAAGAAACTGTAAAATTCTCGGAATTCTAAAAGAATGCCAGGAAAAATGATGAGAAAGACACCAAGAAATATAAGTCTTCCAGACTCTATAATATATCTCCCTAGATACGGATTTACGAGCCTGTAACATAGTATTAATCACAGAGTCAGAGAAACTTCTTTGACTAAAAATCAAGCGTTCAATCTCCATACCTTTAAATTTAAGGATTTGAGATCCTGATGGAAAAAAGGACCTTTTGACAGAAGGTCTGGTTTTAACGGAAGAGTCCACGGTTGGCAAGAGGCCACCCGGACAAGATCCGCATACCAAAACCTGTGAGGCCATGCTGGAGCCACCAGCAGCACAAACGAGCATTCCTTCAGAATCTTGGAGATTACTCTTGGAAGAAAAACTAGAGGCGGAAAGATATAGGCAGGATGATACTTCCAAGGAAGTGACAACGCATCCACTGCTTCCGCTAGAGGATCCCTGGATCTGGACAGATACCTGGGAAGTTTCTTGTTTAGATGAGAAGCCATCAGATCTATTTCTGGAAGACCCCACATTTGAACAATCTGAAGAAATACCTCTGGGTGAAGAGACCATTCGCCCGGATGTAACGTTTGGCGACTGAGATAATCCGCTTCCCAATTGTCTATACCTGGGATATGAACCGCAGAAACTAGACAGGAGCTGGATTCTGCCCATACCAGAATTTGAGATACTTCTTTCATAGCCAGAGGACTGTGAGTCCCTCCTTGATGATTGATGTATGCCACAGTTGTGACATTGTCTGTCTGAAAACAAATGAACGATTCTCTCTTTAGAAGAGGCCAAGACTGAAGAGCTCTGAAAATTGCACGGAGTTCCAAAATATTGATCGGTAATCTCACCTCCTGAGATTCCCAAACCCCTTGTGCTGTCAGAGACCCCCACACAGCTCCCCAACCTGTAAGACTTGCATCTGTTGAAATTACAGTCCAGGTCGGAAGAACAAAAGAAGCCCCCTGAACTAAACGATGGTGATCTGTCCACCACGTCAGAGAGTGTCGTACAATCGGTTTTAAAGATATTAATTGAGATATCTTTGTGTAATCCCTGCACCACTGGTTCAGCATACAGAGAAGAGGCCGCATGTGAAAACGAGCAAAGGGGATCGCGTCCGATGCTGCAGTCATAAGACCTAGAATTTCCATGCATAAGGCTACCGAAGGGAAAGATTATGACTGAAGGTTTCGACAAGCTGATATCAATTTTAGACGTCTCTTGTCTGACAAAGATAGAGTCATGAACACTGAATCTATCTGAAAACCTAAAAAGGTTACCTGAGTCTGAGGAATCAATGAACTTTTTGGTAAATTGATCCTCCAACCATGATGTTGAAAAAACAGCACAAGTCGATTCGTATGAGATTCTGCTAAATGTGAAGACTGAGCAAGTACCAAGATATCGTCCAAATAAGGAATACCACAATACCCTGTTCTCTGATTACAGACAGAAGGGCACCGAGAACCTTCGTAAAAATTCTTGGAGCTGTAGCTAGGCCAAACGGCAGAGCCACAAACTGGTAATGCTTGTCTATGAAAGAGAATCTCAGAAACTGATAGTGATCTGGATGAATCGGAATATGCAGATATGCATCCTGTAAATCTATTGTAGACATATAATGCCCTTGCTGAACAAAAGGCAGGATAGTTCTTACAGTTACCATTTTGAATGTTGGTATCCTTACATAACGATTCAATATTTTTAGATCCAGAACTGGTCTGAAGGAATTTTCCTTCTTTGGTACAATGAAGAGATTTGAATAAAACCCCAGTCCCTGTTCCAGAACTGGAACTGGCAAAATTACTCCAGTCAACTCTAGATCTGAAACACAATTCAGAAATGCTTGAGCCTTCGCTGGGTTTACTGGGACACGGGAAAGAAAAAATCTCTTTGCAGGAGGCCATATCTTGAAGCCAATTCTGTACCCTTCTGAAACAATGTTCTGAATCCAAAGATTGTGAACGGAATTGATCCAAATTTCTTTGAAAAAACATAATCTGCCCCCTACCAGCTGAGCTGGAATGAGGGCCTCACCTTCATGTGGACTTAGGAGCTGGCTTTGATTTTCTAAAAGGCTTGGATTTATTCCAGACTGGAGATGGTTTCCAAACTGATACCGCTCCTGAGGATGAAGGATCAGGTTTTTGTTCCTTGTTGTGATGAAAGGAACGAAAACGATTATTACCCTGGAAAGAAAGGGAAAGCAGAGTAGACTTAGAAGACATATCAGCATTCCAAGTTTTAAGCCATAAAGCTCTTCTAGCTAAAATAGCTAGAGACATATACCTGACATCAACTCTAATGATATCAAAGATGGCATCACAAATAAAATTATTAGCATGTTGAAGAAGAATAAAAATGCTATGAGAATTATTATCTGTTACTTGTTGCGCTAAAGCTTCTAACCAAAAGATGAAGCTGCAGCAACATCCGCTAAAGATATAGCAGGTCTAAGAAGATTACCTGAACACAAGTAAGCTTTTCTTAGAAAGGATTCAATTTTCCTATCTAAAGGATCCTTAAAGGAAGTACCATCTGCCATAGGAATAGTAGTACGCTTAGCAAGAGTAGAGACAGCCCCATCAACCTTAGGGATTTTGTCCCAAAACTCTAATCCGTCAGATGGCACAGGATATAATTGCTTAAAACGTTTAGAAGGAGTAAATGAATTACCCAAATTATTCCATTCCCTGGAAATTACTTCAGAAATAGCACTAGGGACAGGAAAAACTTCTGGAATAACTACAGGAGATTTAAAAACCTTATCTAAACGTTTAGATTTAGTATCAAGAGGACCAGAATCCTCAATTTCTAATGCAATTAGGACTTCTTTAAGTAAAGAACGAATAAATTCCATTTTAAATAAATATGAAGATTTATCAGCATCAACCTCTGAGACAGAATCCTCTGAACCAGAAGAACCATTATCAGAATCAGAATGATGATGTTCATTTAAAAATTCATCTGAAAAATGAGAAGTTTTAAAAGACTTTTTACGTTTACTAGAAGGAGGAATAACAGACATAGCCTTCTTAATGGATTTAGAAACAAAATCTCTTATGTTATCAGGAACACTCTGAGTATTAGATGTTGACAGAACAGCAACAGGTAATGTAACAGTACTAAAGGAAATATTATCTGCATTAACAAGTTTGTCATGACAAAACAGTACAAACAACAACTGGAGGAACAGATACCATAAGATTACAGCAGATACACTTAGCTTTGGTAGCTCCAGCCCCAGGCAGCGATTTTCCAGAAGTATCTTCTGACTCAGTTTCAACGTGGGACATCTTGCAATATGTAATAGAAAAAACAACATATAAAGCAAAATTGATCAAATTCCTTAAATGACAGTTTCAGGAATGGGAAAAAAATGCCAGTGAACAAGCTTCTAGCAACCAGAAGCAATAAAAAATGAGACTTAAATAATGTGGAGACAATAGTGACGCCCATATTTTTTTGCGCCAAAAATGACGCCCACATTATTTGGCGCCTAAATGCTTTTGGCGCCAAAAATGACGCCACATCCGGAACGCCGACACTTTTGGCGCAAAAGAACGTCAAAAATGACGCAACTTCCGGCGACACGTATGATGCCGGAAACAGAAAAAAAAAATTTGCGCCAAAAAAGTCTGCGCCAAGAATGACGCAATAAAATGAAGCATTTTCAGCCCCCGTGAGCCTAACAGCCCACAGGGAAAAAGTCAAATTTTTAAGGTAAGAAAAAAATTGATTTATTCATATGCATTATCCCAAATATGAAACTGTCTGAAATAAGGAATGTTGAACATCCTGAGTCAAGGCAAATAAATGTTTGAATACATATATTTAGAACTTTATAAAAAAGTGCCCAACCATAGCTTAGAGTGTCACAGAAAATAAGATTTACTTACCCCAGGACACTCATCTACATGTTGTAGAAAGCCAAACCAGTACTGAAACGAAAATCAGCAGAGGTAATGGTATATAAATAAGAGTATATCGTCGATCTGAAAAGGGAGGTAAGAGATGAATCTCTACGACCGATAACAGAGAACCTATGAAATAGACCCCGTAGAAGGAGATCATTGAATTCAAATAGGCAATACTCTCCTCACATCCCTCTGACATTCACTGCACGTTGAGAGGAAAACCGGGCTCCAACCTGCTGCGGAGCGCATATCAACGTAGAATCTAGCACAAACTTACTTCACCACCTCCATAGGAGGCAAAGTTTGTAAAACTGATTTGTGGGTGTGGTGAGGGGTGTATTTATAGGTATTTTGAGGTTTGGGAAACTTTGCCCCTCCTGGTAGGAATGTATATCCCATACATCACTAGCTCATGGACTCTTGCTAATTACATGAAAGAAATAAAATGTGCAACCAAAACCACACTCTAATAATAATACAGACCAGTATGCAGGAATATATCCAAAGTGAGTTATTCAAACATTGTTCAAATTGGTCAAAAGGAGGGGTAGGTGTCCACTATAGAAAGACTACAGATACTGTGTGGAGCTTCATGCAGTCTGTAACAATGGACTATTACATAGTATATTTGTACCTGTTACCCTTAGTGATCTACAAGAACTTTGGCTTTTGTTTTTAATAAATTGTACATTTGCTTTAAAGGGACAGTCTACAATATATTTTTTTTTTAGATAATATATTTTTTTTTTAGATAATCCCTTTATTACCCATTCACCAGTTTTGCATAACCAACACAGTTATATTAATATACTTTTTATCTCTATGATTACTTTGTATCTAAGCATCGTCTGACAGCCCCCTGATCACACGAGTTTGTATTTATTATATATTTACTTGCATTTAGAACTGTGTTGTGCTAACTCTTAAATAACTCCTGGGCGTGAACACATTGTTATCTATATGGCCCACATGAACTAGCAATCTCCTGTTGTGAAAAGCAAATAAAAACATGTGATTAAGAGGCTGTCAATAGAGCTTTTGAAACAGGCAGAAATTTAGAGGTTTAAATGATATATATAAGTATATTAATCTAACAATGTTGTTTGTGCAAAACTGGGGAATGGGTAGTAAAGGCAATATCTATCTTTTTAAACAATAAAAAAAATGTGTAGACGGTCCCTTTAAGCATCTTATTGTCTGTATCCAGTTTGCCTGTGGTGTGCACTATAGAGCTAATTATCTTTAGCTGTTGAAGCTCTAACTAATGTGAGTATTCTGGGTCTGCCCTCCATCTGGGGAGTGAAGAGTCACACAGTAGTATGCTATGATGTTACTTGAACTATTGTATTTGTGGGACCGTTTCCATTACAAAATCATATATTCCTGCACACTGATATGTTTATTAAAACTATTTGTGTGTGGTTTTAGTTGCACATTTAAAACAAGATTACAAGTGGAGCGCAAACGATTTTGCAAGGGTTTTCGCAATCATTTGCGCTCCCTTTTAATTGCGCTGATATTACAGGTTGAGCACAATTTATGCTAGAATTATTACTGCAATTTGAGAGCTGTGGTTAACTGTTTTACAAAACTAAAAAGTTGCACAAAACACATAAAAAATACATTACAAAATACACTTAAAATAACACTGCTTTTTAAAAATTATTTTATAACATATTGCACACAAATGTTATAAGGGTTTAAAGATATGAGTTCTTGTATATATTTGCAGCATTTTAAAATGTGTTTATTTGCAAATGGATGTGCGCCAATACCCCCTGTTTTGTGTAACTACTTTGTCACATTGGCAGCACTCCCAAAGATGTGTATATAAACTTTTGTAAGGTGTGTTAAAGGGACAGTCGACACCAGAATTGTTGATGTTTTAAAAGATAGATAATCCCTTAATTACCAATTCCCCAGTTTTGCATAACCAACACAGGTATATTGATACACGTGTTACCTCTGTAATTACCTTGTATCTAAGCCTCAGCAGACTGCCCCCTTAGTTCAGTTCTTTTGACAGACTTGCATTTTAGCCAATCAGAGCTGTCTTCATGGTAAATTCACATGCATGAGCTCAATGTTATCTATATGAAACATTTGAACTAATGTCCTCTAGTGGTGAAATACATTTAGATTAGAGGCGGCCTTCAAGGTTTAAGAAATTAGCATATGAACCGCCTAGGTTTAGCCTTCAACTAAGAATACCAAGAGAACAAAGCTAAATTGGTGATAAAAGTAAATTGGAAAGTTGTTTAAAATTACATGCCCTATTTGAAACATGAAAGTTTTTTTGGATTTGACTGTCCCTTTAAACCAAACTTTGTATGTAAAAATAAAAAGAAGACTGACTATCTTCCATTGGTTAAAACACCCCACCCAAGCTCAGGTGTACTCATGACAGTGTAATGGAGTTGTGTATATAAAGCCAGGGAGTAGCATTCTATTATGAAGAGAAAAAGCAGGAATGATTCAGCCCATTAAGGCAAAGGACTGTAGTGTTAGGACCAGTCAATATTGATTGGTGAGACTAAGCAGAATATGTCCATATTGTGTGACTAAGATCCCAATTTTATTTAAAAGAATAGATTTTTTTGCAGGCAATTGTTTGCAGCTAGTGGCATCGCTACAGGGGGCAGATGCCCCCCCCTATGATATGGCTTGCCCCCCGCTTGCGCCAGCCCCGGCACTGAATCATAATTCTGGACTCTGGAGGGAGGTGGAATGTGAGTGAGTACATGCGATGCTGGCGTTATTTGCATGCTCCTCCTCCTCCAGATAGTTCCAGTGCGGTCTCGTTCCTTCACAGCATGAAGGATTGAAGGAACAAGATCGGTGACAAGTCTGGAGACTGGAAGAGGGAGGAGGAGTCACGTGTGGTGTGCTGCAGAAACGCGGGGGATTGGGAAGGATCAGGTACTGTCTGTAGGCTGTAGCTGAGCGCCTGTCTCTGTGGAGTGGACACTGACTGGATAGTCAGTGGCACCTGGCACACAAGAAGAAAGACCTGTCCTGGGCGGTCCGTGACTTCCAAAGAAGAGATGATTCTGAATCTGGGGTAAGACAGAGGACTGCTCCCGTCCTACCCAATTGGTTTTTAAATTTAAATTATTCTGTAGCCTATAAAATGATCAAATTACTATGTAACCAATTACTCACTGTGTTCTTTAAAACTTACTTAAACTACATTTATGTTAGTCTTTGTCAGCGTCCCAAAAAAATGTTAAGCAATAATGTCTTTGGAACAGTAAAGATTTCCCTCTAATATTAATGTGTGCATTTATTTTATGGTGCTAAATATGCCATTTAGCTGTATTTGCAAACTAGCTAAGAAGCATAAAATATTATGCTTTTTCATGTCATTCAATTTATCTTAGTAAATTAAACCATACATAGTTGCAGTTGGCTTAGGGATAAGCCACAAAGTCAGTGATGTGCCAGGTTCTTGCTCTGTCTCCCAAACAAAAGGTACAGAGTGCTCTTTTTCCAGCTGCAAATCAAGTACATTAAAACTTCCAGCCCATGGTAAAGACTCACAAGGAGCTTTTATGCTGTGGCTGACATGCACCACAAATGTGTGTTAAACAAAACAATTACTACAAGAACTAAAGTGTGGAAGCTGTTTATCTGAAATGTGTGATAGACTGGAGGAGGGGAAAGAGGAGGATTTGGTTAGAAAGAACTTTAGCGTAGGACCTGCAGTGAGCTGAGAGTAGATGCTGTCCTGCACTCAGGAATCAGGATCATATCATGGTGAAAAAAATCTTTCACTGTCTGTGTTGAGTGTATAAACTTAAAAAAAAATCCCCAAATCTGTGTGTTACATTACCATATACGGTTTAAGCTTGATGATATACCTCCAACTTTATCTACTATTCTACTTACTTACTTATGTTCTTGGTAATTTGGGTGAGAGTGAGGTCTGCAAGTTGACTGTCTGGTGTCAATTCATTAAAAAAGCCATGCATAAAACCAGATGGGGTAATAACAGTAAGAACAAGAAGAGAAAATATGATTGATGCCATGCTGCCATATACACCGTGTGCACTGTGCAGTCATCAAACTTTTTTCCTGGCTGGTTATATATCTAGTGTGCAGTGGTTGTTGTTGTTTTCTCCATTTTTTTGTTAATGGTGATAAGGAAGACAGACAAAAAATAATAAGTTGCAATAAAAATCTGTCAGTGCAGATCTCACAGCAGGTTAACTTCATGAGTTCCAGAGAGAGCAGCAAAACATTACTGTGCACCACTCTCTCTAGCAGTCAAGAGGTTAAGGTTTTTCAGATAGTGTAAATGGTAAATGTTTTTTTTAAAAATCTCCCCAAATTTACTGTTACCACCTTATATCTTCTTGTTAATATTTTTGTTTGCAAGTGGACGTTTTTTTTTTTTTTTTTTAAATAGAGTTCAGGAGTAACGTTTTTCACTAAGAAGAAAAAAGTAAACATAGGAAAAAAACAGATCATATAATGAATGTCAATGTTAGAATAGTTAATCTTTAAGGTATCCTTTAGTAACTCTATATACTTTAAAGGGACATGAAACCAACATTTTTCTTCCGTGATTTAGAAAGATCATGCAATTTTAATCAACTTTCCAATTTACTTTAATTATCTAATTTGCTTCATTCTCTTGATATCCTCTATTGAAATGCATATCTAGATAGGCTCTGTAGATGTTGATTGGTGGCTGCACATGAAAACCTCATGTGATTGGCTCACCCATGTGCATTGCTATTTCTTCAACAAGGGATATCTAAAGAATGAAGCAAATTAGATAATAAAAGTAAATTGGAAAGTTGTTTAAAATTGTATTATCTATCTAAAACCATGAAAGAAAAATTTGGGTTTCATGTCCCTTTAGCATAAGATCATATATTTCCTTTATAATATAACACAATCCAAACCACAAATTGTCAATTTTTTAGGAGTAAACAGTATTTATTTTTAAATAATATTAATTATCAAGGATGGATTGTCTTGTTACTCTGGTATTTTGGAATCTTATTTATATATATATTTAGTTAATTTATTTTCAGTGGTATGATTTAGTGGTAAAAATTATTAGTGCCCCCCTCCCCAGTTTGACTGTGGTATATTATGTGCCCCCCCCCTATATATTTTTCCTAGAGTCCCCACTGTTTGCAGCATTTAAAAATGTGTTGTTTATTTGCAAATGGATGTGCACCCCCTGTTTTGTGTAACTACTTTGTCACATTTGCAGCACTACCAAAGATGTGTATATAAACTTGGAAGGTGTGCTAAAACAAACTTTGTATATATATATATATATATATATATATATATATATATATATATATATATATGTGCGTGTGTGTGTGTGTGTACATTTGTATTAATATGTATATATGTATTTACAGACATATATAAACATATTAATACATATGTATACATATATAGACATATATCTCAGTGCATTTGAGCTTTTTCCTGTTAAGTAAGTGAAAACATCTAAACACATATTTCTGCAATATTCATATTTGATAAAAAATTTAACTGTATTTAGTGTAAATATTTCACATTACAACATTTTTTACATAGCAGAATATGTTTTAAGTATTTTTAAATAAATATTCCTGTATATATATATATATATATATATATATACTGTATATATCTGTACATATATCTATACCTATATCTAATGATCTATACATAGGTATAAATACTGTATATATTTGTTTAAAAAAACCCCGCAGATATATGTAGAAATATTTTATAATTAAAATAATAAATAAATAGAACAAATTCAGTTATGTTAAAAACTTTGGAATATGAAATATTCATATTTTCATGTCGGGTTAGCACAATTGAGAATATGTGATGGTGTTTGTGCGAGAGTAGGGTGTATTTTCACTTTTTTTTTCCATTCACTTTTATGGGGGAATATGCGAACGCGCACACAATATTCTAAGTTCCAATTTTTTTAGCTATTCGGGTTGCCGCTAGAGCAAAAACTGTTTGTTCTTTTTAAACTTGTAATACCAGTGCAACCCGACTAATGTAAAAATCTTAATTCTAGCTGAGTTTTTGCTATAGTGAAAATGCATTAAACCACTACACTTTGTTTTTATTTTATATTAGTTTCTTTGTTAACCACATTATTTTGTTTTTTTAATTTATTAAATTATAAATGTTCTTATATTCATGGGCAAACAAAATTATTTTGGGAGGAATACATCTCTGAGAAGTTTGATATTCAATTTGCTTGCATTGTATTTTGTAAGGTTTCAGTAAATTACTCTGTAAAATATTTTCTATTCATGTAAGTTATTTCATATAGCTACAGGTGAGATCTTATTTTCATTTTTGCTCTCAGCTCATTACCCAGAAAGGCTAACTGAATAATGGATGTTGACAATACTGGTTATACGGAATAGATTAGGAATGAGATGAGGACTTTGAATATTTACACATTGTAGCTAACGATTATGTTTTATGATTAAATACTGAAAATGTAACCAGTAATTTGAATAAGATGACTTGTTCGATTTATGTAACATGCTGCTTTCAATAAAAATATAAAATAAAATAAAAATTATTTAGTCTTTAATGTCCCTTTAAGTGCTCAAATTAAATTTATAGTGTATTTTTGCACTTTTATTATACGTTGAAAGTAATATATTAATGCTTGAGCGAAAGTCTAGGGTGTGCTAAGATCTGGATGTCAGCATGAGTGCACTAAATCTCTCACATAATTCCCTTCTATGGTGGTTAAGAGCTAAGCCGAAGGTCAGATAGTGGAGTTCTTCCCTTACTTTTAAACATACACACACACATATATATATATATATATATATATATATATATATATATAATCTCTCTATATCACACACAGATAGGAAACCCTTTATCCAAATTGTTTGGGCCCAGAAAAGGTTTGAATTTCGGAATAGTTTGGATTTTGCAATATTTGCATTTTTAAAATGGGACAGTTTAAAGAGGGGATGTAACCAAGTGTAAACAACAATATCGTATGTTATATAGCCAACATTTACATGTAATGAGACGGTTTATACATCTAAGTTAAAGGTAATTTTATTTAATACTTATAACCTGGCAGTAACTGCTAGCCTATTATTTTTTTATGTTAGAGCTCAAAATAAATGGGAGAATTAGATGCATGTAAAAATATTATTTGTGAAATTCTATATAGGATGACTTTGCACAACTATTTTATTTATTTTAATATATTTTGCTACAGTGTGTTTTGACAGGAGTAAGAACATGCATACATTTTAAAAATGGATTAAGACACCCTTTAGCATTCTTTATCATTTTAAAAAGTATTTTTATACCTACTAATATTCTGCAAAAGTTGTTAGATGGTGTTTAGTGAGAAAAAAATAATTTTAATTGAGCAATATAGATATAAAATCCTACATGTTGGTGTTTTTGGAAAGTGAATTGATGCTAAATGTGGGAAAATAAAGTTTTGGTTTGAAATATTTAGGAAACAATCTGCAAAATTACAAGTTATGCGCTAAACCGAGTGTGTAAATAATGCAAAAAAATGAGTGGTATCGCAATCTCCATAGTGCTACCATTACAAGTTACTGAAAAACCTTCTTTTGTTATGTAAAATCCTAACACCCTAACATAAAACCCTAGTCTAAATACCCCTAAACCGTCGCCCCCACATCGCTAACACCTAAATCAACCAATTAACCCCTAAACCACCGATCCACATCACTACTACTATATTAAAACTATAAACCCCTAAACAGCCCCCCGCATAGCTAACACCTAAATAAAGTTATTAACCCCTAAACTGCCGGCCCACCACATTGCTACTACTATAATAAACCTATTAACCCCTAAACCGCCGGCCCCCACATAGCTACTACTAAAATAAACCTATTGACTCCTAAACCGCCACCCCCCACATTGTTACTTATAAAATAAACCTATTAACCCCTAAACCGCCGTCCCCCCACATCGCTACTATTACAATAAACCTATTAACCCCTAAACTGCCATCCCCCACAACGCAATAAGCCTAATTAAACTTTTAATCCCTAAACCACCGTCCCCCACAACGTAAATAGCTAATTTAATCACTAAGCCCCATAACCTAACACCCCTAAATTACATAAAATAACCCTGTACGACGCTGGTCGTTATGCCCTTAAGGACCAGTGGCTTACCCTGTATGTCGCTGAAGTCCAGGGCTTCTCTCTGCCGTGATCTGACTTAAAATTGCGAGATCACGCAATTTCTGCATGCCCCACGAGTTGGGCACTACAGAAAGAGATTTGCAGAGTTACCGATACAGAGAGGGACACTCTTTGGCCCTCTCTGCATCGAACAGCGGTGGTGCCAATCGTTGGTGGGTGGGAGGTTAAGGAGGGAGGTGGGTGGGTGTCCCATCGCTGTAGGAGGAGGGCGGGAGTGGGTGGGACCGCTATGCTGCACTACAGGGAACCCGAAAAATATATATATACCTGCGTTATTGATGGGGAAGGAGGGAGGTAGAGGCAATGAGGGGGATACTATATGGGATTCATTGCCACAAAAGGATCTGGGAGGGGGAGGATGGTAGGGTTTTGAGGGGGGGGGGGGCAGCTACACTACAGAAAAAACATTTGCCTAATTTGCAGCAAACTGGGTACTGGCAGACAGCTGCCAGTACCTAAGATGGAGGCAAAAAAGGTAGAGGGGGGAGGGTTAGAGAGCTGTTTAGGGGAATAAGGGAGGTTGGGGGCTAAGGGGAGATACAACACTGCAGAATATTTATTTAAACAAAAAAAAATGTATGCTTGCCTGATAAGTTTCCTTCTTTCAATATGGTGAGTCCACGGCTTGAGTAATTGCTGTTGGGAATATCACTCCTGGCCAGCAGGAGGAGGCAATGAGCACCACAGCTAAACTGTTAAGTATCACTCCCTTACCCACAACCCCCAGTCATTCGACCGAAGGGAAATGGAGAAGGTGTAGAGGTGCCTCAGGTAAGCATAAATTTTGTTTTTCTTTTCTAAGATATGGTGAGTCCATGGCTTGAGTAATTACTGTTGAGAACCAATACCCAAGCTAGAGGACACAGATAAATAGGCAGGGACAAGACAGGCAGTCCTAAAAAAAAGGCACCACCGCTTGAAGAACCTTTGTCCCAATAGAAACCTCAGCAGATGCAAAAGTATAAAATTTGTAAAAAAGTATGTAGAGAAGTGCAAGTTGCAGCCTTGCAAATTTGTTCCACAGAAGCTTCATTTTTGAAAGCCCAAGAAGAGGAAACAGCTCTTGTGGAATAAGCCATAAATTTCTTAGGAGGCTGCTCTCCAGCAGTCTCATAAGCCAAATGAATTATACTTCGTAACCAAAAAGAAAGAGTAGTAGCAGTAGCTTTATGACCATTACGTTTCCCAGAGAAACAGACAAAGAGGGCAGAGAACTGATTAAATCCTTAGTTACCTGTAAGTAGCATTTAAGAGCACGTACAACATCCAAATTGTGTAGCAAACGTTCTTTTGAAGAAGAAGGATTAGAACACAGAGAGGGAACAACAATTTCCTGGTTGATATTTCTATTAGAAACAACCGTAGGAAGGAAACCTAACTTAGTACGAAGAACAGCCTTATCGGCATGAAAAATAAGATAAGGGGAATCGCACTGCATAGCTGAGAGTTCCGAGACTCTGAGCAGAAGAGATAGCAACAAGAAACAAAACCTTCCAAGATAACAACTTAATATCTATGGAATGCAACGGCTCAAACGGAGCCAGCTGTAAAACTTTAAGAACAAGGTTAAGGCTTCAATGAGGAGCAACAGACTTAAGAGGCATGATTTTGACCAAGGCCTGACAAAAAGATATCAGCCACTTATGGATAGAAAGGGTTAACAATTAAATAGCCCAGCAATTAGTGGTCTGTGTAACCATGTATTCACATATGATTATATGAATATGTGAAATATAATGATGGAGGATGAATTCAACTAGAAATGAGACTTAAGAAGTTTGGCTTAAAGTACATGTTCGTTCAATTCATTTCCAATATATTTATATTAAAATGAGAAAGTTCCACATATCATGAGCATAGATAGGTTAAATTCTTATATACTGTATATCAACCAAAACAGAACAATATGTATTGATATAGATTCACATGTTGGTATAAGGAAAGATAATGTGCACTGAGAAATTCGGACTGTCTCTTTAAATACTTGCGGTTTTGTATAATAATTATTTGTGAACAGAAAAAAGTTGAAAGTCTCTTTAAAATACATGCGGTTTTGTTTGATCTGTTAGCAGCGTCTCAGCAGAGTGAGATCCGTGCAGGCAGAGAGAGACATGCTGAGGCTGGATACACAGCATGGTGAGGTGAGTCAGAGAAACTGATGGTTTGTGATGACGTCAACAGGTCCGTAGCTGCAGAATGGAAAACTCCTTAGATACGAGTAAAACAAGTTTGTCAATAAGTATGCTCAAGATGAATTGACGAAGGTACACAAAAGTCTCTGAAATAATGAAGCAACATATGAACAAGGCTTAGAGTAAAAGTATATCCAAAATTAGTTGCAGCAGGAAATCCTCTGCAGGTGTGAGCTTCAGTATCATGCGAGATACACTAGCAAAGGAAAAGGAAATGATGTGTTCCTTAAGTAGGATTGGGAGGTATCATGCTTAAAGGGACAGGATATATGACAGATCCCCCTCCTCAAGGAATCCTCTGAGAGGATTCAGGTCCAGGTTTATCAGGATATTTCTTATGGAATTGGGACACAATTTGAGGTGCATGAAGATCGTTGTGAGGAATCCAGGAATCCTCCTCAGCTCCGTAGCCTTTCCAATGGACCAGAAATTCCAATTTCCTCCAACGACGACGGGAATCCAAGATATACTCAACCTCATATTCAGTATGGTTATTCAGAGTCACAGGAGGTGGAGGAGGGATGATAGAAAAGGAATCCAAATGTTTAACAAATGGTTTTAATAAAGACACATGAAAGGAGGGATGTATTTTGTAGGATGATGGAAAAGATAGTACAACTGCATTGGAATTAATTACTTTTGAAATAGGGAAAGGTCCTATAAACTGATTCGCTAGCTTCTTTGAAGGAACCTTTAAATTGAGATTTTTAGTAGAAAGCCAGACGAGATTTCTCTGTTGATAGGGAGGACTGGGAGTATGTTTTTTTATCATAGTAAAACTTTTGGTTATGCTTAGCTTCAGATAGATATTTCTTTAGCTGAGTTAATTTATTTTTTATGTTAGTGGAGAAATCATAGGCGGCTGGAGAAGTATTTAAAGTAGATATGGTTGGTAGGGTTACCAGATGATATCCATATGTTGCATAAAAAGGTGAGGTCTTTGTTGAAGAGTTGGGTGAATTGTTATAAGCAAATTCTGCCATTGGTAGCCAGTAAGACCAGTCTTCCTGTAAATAAGTGATATAGCACCTGAGATATTGTTCCAATATCTGATTAACCCTTTCAGTAAGTCCATTTGTCTGAGGATGGAATGCAGTTGACAATTTAGAATTAATTTTTAACATGTGACAAAGTTCTTTCCAGAATTTCGAGGTGAACTGTGTTCCTCAATCAGAAATTATGGTGTTCGGTAGACCATGAAGTTTGATGATATGAGTGAATACTTTAGCAGTTGTTATGGCATTAGGAATGTTTTTGAGTGGAATGAAATGAGCCAGTCGTGTGAGATGATCAACTACTACTAAGATAGCGGTATAAGAATTAGAATTAACTCCACAATAAAATCCATGGATATAGTCGACCAAGGAATTTCAGGTATTGGTAATGGATTGAGATATCCAAAAGGCTTATGATGGTCCTTTTTTATTTCTTGCGCAAATTTGACATGTTTGGACATAATGGTATACGTCATGTCCTAACCTTGGCCACCAAAAATATCTACAAATTAGATCCTTTGTTTTGGAAATTCCTGGATGTCCAGATAGTGGAGAATCATAGAAACATAGATATTGACGGCAGATAAGAGCCATAGGCCGAGCAAGTCTGCCCGACCTTACCTAACAGTATAAACTTATCTAGTTCGTAGGATAGCCTTATGCTTGTCCCATGCATTTTTAAAGTCCCCCACAGTGTTTGTTGCTACTACCTCTTGAGGAAGTTTATTCCATAAATCAATCACTCTTTCTGTAAAGAAGTGCTTCCTCAAATTACTCCTGAATCTACTACCCTTTAGCTTGAGCTCATGACCCCTTGTTCTTGAATTTTCCATTTTATGTAAAATACCCACAGCCTCAGTTTTACTAAACCCTTTAATGTACTTGAAAGTTGCTATCATATCACCTCTTTCCCTTCTCTCCTCTAAGCTATACATACTTAGGTCATTGAGCCTATCCTGGTAAGTTTTATTTTTTAGACCATGTACCATTTTGGTAGCCCTCCTTTGCACAGATTCAAGTTTGTTAATATCCTTCTGAAGATATGGCCTCAAGAACTGCACACAATACTCAAGATGAGGCCTAACTAATGATCTATAAAGTGGCATAAGAACCTTACTATTTCTGCTACAAATTCCTGTACCAATACATCCAAGCATTCTGCTAGCCTTACTCGCTGCATTACTACATTGTTTACTAAGTTTTAGATAATCTGAAATAATAATTCCCAAGTCCTGTTCCTCATCTGTAACAGTCAGTAAAGTGCCATTGAGTCTGTAATTAACATTTGGATTTTTCTTCCCTAAATGCATTATTTTACACTTTGCTGTGTTAAATTTTAGATCCCAGTTGTTTGTCCAATCCTCCAATTGTTGTATATCACTTCTCATTTTGTCTACCCCCCTGGAACATCCACTCTGTTACAAATTTTTGTATCATCTGCAAAGAGACATACTTTCCCCTGTAACCCTTTGCTGATATTGCAGATAAATATGTTAAACAAAACAGGCCCCAGAACTGACCCCTGAGGAACACCACTAGTAACAGCCCCCTCTCCCTCTGCTGAATGAACTCCATTTACTAAGACACTTTGTTTTCTGTCCTTAAGCCAGCATTCCACCCAGTTCACAATTTTTGAATCTAGACCAAGGAGATACAGTATGTGATTTAGTTTATTGTGTGGGACGGTGTCAAATGCTTTTCTGAAATCTAGATATGCTACATCAACTGCTCCACCCTTGTCTAATACTTTTGTTACATAATCAAAGAAGTCAATTAGATTAGTCTGACATGATCTCCCTGAAGTAAAACCATGCTGATTTTGGTCCTCTAAATTGTTTGTCTTTATGTAAGTCATAATTCTTTCTTTTAAGAGGCTTTCCATTAATTTCCCTACTACTGAAGTTAAACTAACTGGCCTGTAGTTGCCAGATTCTTCTCTACTGCCCTTTTTATGAAGAGGTATTACATTTGCTATTCTCCAATCATCTGGGACAGCTCCTGTTAATAGTGACTGATTAAACAGATCAGTTAATGGGACAGTTAGCACTGATCGAAGTTCTTTTAAAACCCTTGGATGAATATTATCAGGACCCACTGCCTTTTTAACATTTATTTTTGATAATGCTAACAAAACCTCATCCTCTGTAAAAAGATTACTGTTAAGCTTGTTTCTATTTTTCGTAGCATCCCTTAATGTAGACATTGGCCCCTAGTTATCAAGCCGTCAACCTCAAATATGCTTGAATTCCGCAGCGTATTTGTGGCGAGGCTGATTCGCCTAAGTTATCAAGCCCTACACACCGGCAAAAGTAGAATTTTGTGACGTAAGCTTCGATCCGCCGGACACAGTCCGACACAGATCGATTCTTACGTCACTCCAGATGTTCCGAACGCAAGTTCGGCACAATCTGACTATTTTTGCTAGTTATCAAATGACTAGCAGGTACGCTCGGCACTTTTCCGGCCCAGCGTACCTGGTTTTCAATCCGCCACCCTGGAGGCGGCGGATCCCATAGGAATCAATGGGAGTCTGACCATAGGGAAAGTTCATGTTCGCTGCTGCCCGATATCCCATTGATTCCTATGGGAGATGTCTGCACCTAACACCCTAACATGTACCCCAAGTCTAAACACCCCTAATCTGTCCCCCCCTACACCGCCGCAACTAAATAAATGTATTACCCCCTAAACCGCTGCTCCCGGAGCCCACCGCCACTCTAATAAACTGATTAACCCCTAAACCGCCGCTCCCGGACCCCGCCGCAACTATAATAAAATTATTAACCCCTGAAATTAAATACATCTAAATACATATTATTCTTATTAACTAAATTAATCCTATTTAAAACTAAATACTTACCTATAAAATAAACCCTAATATAGCTACAATATAACTAATAATTATATTGTAGCTATTTTAGGATTTATTTTTATTTTACAGGCAAATTTCAATTTATTTTAACTAGGTACAATAGCTATTAAATAGTTATTAAATATTTAATAGCTACCTAGTTAAAATAAAGACAAATTTACCTGTAAAATAAAATCTAACCTAAGTTTCAATTACACCTAACACTACACAATCATTAAATAAATTATTCCTATTTTAAACTAAATAATTACCTGTAAAATAAACCCTAAGATAGCTACAATGTAATTAATAATTACATTGTAGCTATTTTAGGATTAATATTTATTTTACAGGTAACTGTATTTATTTAATTCATTTAATGATAGTGTAGTGTTAGGTTTAATTGTAACTTAGGTTAGGATTTATTTTACAGGTAACTTTGTATTTATTTTAGCTAGTTAGTATAGTTATTAAATAGTTATTAACTATTTAATAACTACCTAGCTAAAATAAATACAAAATTACTTGTAAAATAAATCCTAACCTAAGTTACAATTAAACCTAACACTACACTATCATTAAATTAATAAAATAAATTAGCTACAAATAACTACAATAAAATACAATTAAATAAACTAACTAAAGTACAAAAAATAAAAAAAACTAAGTTACAAAAAATAAAAAGTTACAAACATATTACAACAATTTTAAGCTACTTACACCTAATCTAAGCCCCCTAATAAAATAACAAAGCCCCCCAAAATAAAAAAAATGCCCTACCCTATTCTAAATTACGAAAGTTAACAGCTCTATTACCTTACCAGCTCTTTTGCCTGTAAAAAAAAATACAACCCCCCCAACATTAAAACCCACCACCCACATACCCCTACTCTAACCCAAACCCCCCTTAAATAAACCTAACACTACCCCCCTGAAGATCATCCTACCTTTAGCCGTCTTCAGCCAGCAGACCACCGATGGAACAGAAGAGGACATCCGCAGCAGCCGAAGTCATCATCCAATGGGCGCTGAAGAAGTCTTCCATCCGATTGAAGTCATCATCCAAGGGGTGCTGAAGAGGTCTTCCATCTGATTGAAGTCTTCATCCAGGCGGTGTCTTCAATCTTCATCCATCCGGAGCGGAGTGGAGCCATCTTCAGACGAGCCGACGCGGAGCCATCTTCTTCCACCGACGACTTCCCGACGAATGACGGTTCCTTTAAGTGATGTCATCCAAGATGGCATCCCTCGAATTGAATTAGCCAATCAGATTTTTCCTACCTTAATTCCTTTTAAGGGCTGGTAAGGTAATAGAGCTGTTAACTTTCTTAATTTAGAATAGGGTAGGGCATTTTTTTATTTTGGGGGGCTTTGTTATGTTATTAGGGGGCTTAGATTAGGTGTAAGTAGCTTAAAATTGTTGTAATATTTTTTAAATGTTTGTAACTTTTTATTTTTTATAACTTAGTTTTTTTTTATTTTTTGTACTTTAGTTAGTTTATTTAAAGGATTACTTTCTGTTATAATTTTTAAGCTAAACAACTAACATTAAAGTTAATAAACATTAATTAAAACCTACTGACCTATATTTTCTCCAAAACGAAGTTTCATAACGTTCTAAAAGTTATATATTTTATTCGCCGATGATGTCACGTTATCCTGCCCACTATTTTCAGCACTGAGTGTTCAAAATACTTAAACCAATAACTTTGTGTTTAAAGCGCCATTTTGAAACCTAGGTATTGTAAACTGATTGGTACAGAGCAAAGGATACCCATGGAGTGGGTTTGGAAAACAATTAAATTTGCAGACAAGATTTCTGATATACGGTAGAGATATGTTAATGAAATGCTATTGATAAAAAGCGTATTTGGGGTAGTTAGTTAGTAACAGGCATAGAAAATATTTACTTACAGTGGCCCTTTAATTGTATTTAATTGTAGTTATTTGTAGCTAATTTATTTAATTAATTTAATGATAGTGTAGTTTTAGGTTTAATTGTAACTTAGGTTAGGATTTATTTTACAGGTAATTTTGTATTTCTTTTAGCTAGGTAGTTATTAAATAGTTAATAACTATTTAATAACTATTCTAACTAGCTAAAATAAATACAAAGTTACCTGTAAAATAAATATAAATCTTAAAATAGCTACAATGTAATTATTAATTACATTGTAGCTATCTTAGGGTTTATTTTACAGGTAAGTATTTAGTTTTAAATAGGAATAATTTAGTTAATGATAGTGTAGTGTTAGATGTAATTGTAATTTAGGTTAGTTTTTATTTTACAGGTAAATGTGTCTTTATTTTAACTAGGTAGCTATTAAATAGTTAATAACTGTTTAATAGCTATTGTACCTAGTTAAAATAAATTGCAATTTGCCTGTAAAATAAAAATAAATCCTAAGATAGCTACAATATAATTATTATTTATATTGTAGCTATATTATGGTTTATTTTAAAGGTAAGTATTTAGTTTTAAATAGGATTAATTTAGTTAATAAGAGTTATAATATTTAGATGTATTTAATTAATATTTAAGTTAGGGGGGTGTTAGGGTTAGGGTTAGGTTTAGGGGTTAATAATTTTATTATAGTGCCGGCGGTGTAGGGGGGGGCAGGATAGGGGTTAATAAATTTATTATAGGTGGCGACGGTGTAGGGGGGCAGATTAGGGGTTAATAAGTTTAATATAGGTGGCGGCGGGGTCCGGGAGCAGCGGTTTAGGGGTTAAACAATTTATTTTGTTGCGACGGGGTCCGGGATCGGCAGGATAGGGGTTAATAAATTTATTATAGGTGGCGGCGGTATAGGGGGGCAGGATAGGGGTTACTAGGTATAATGTAGGTGGCGGTGGGCTCCGGGGGGGGGCGGTTTAGGGGTTAATACATTTATTATAGTTGCGACGGGGTCTAGGAGTGGCGGTTTAGGTGTTAATAACTTTATTTAGTTGTGGGGGGCTCTGGGGGCGCCGGTATAGGGGGTAGAACAGTGTAGTTTAGTGTGGGTGCTTATTGACAGGCTAGCAATAAAGCTGGGAAAAAGCCGAAGAGCAGCGAGATCGGATGAGTGATAACTATCACAGTCCGCTGCTCATCGCCCCGTACTTGGTGCGCGGCTTGTTGACAGCTTTATTGATAACTTTGGTGAGCGTATTCAGGTCCGCGGCGGCGATGGTAGGCGAGCTTAGGCGGGCGTATTGGGGCCGGCGATGGCAAGTAAGTAGACACGTTGATAACTAGAGGCCTCAGTATCTTCACAATCTTTTGTGAAAACAGAAGTAATCATTGAGACAGTCTACAATCTGCTTATCTCCTTCTATTATTCTACCATCAACTGATTTCAATTTTACTATTCCTACCTTATTTTTTCTTCTTTCACTGATATATCTAAAGAATGTTTTGTCCCCATGTTTTACTGACTGTGCTATCTTCTCTTCTGCATGAGCTTTAACCTTGCTAATTAACTGCTTAGTCTTATTTTGTTGGAGTCTCCATATTTTCATATCATCATCTGCTTGTATGTGTCTGTAATTTTTATAAGCTATCTTTTTTGTCTTTACAGCATGTGCTACTTCTTTGGAAAACCAAATTGGTTTCCGCTTTCTTTTACTTTTACAGACATGTCTAATACAGTGTGCAGTTGCATCTAAAATGGCACCTTTCACAAATTCCCACTGTACTTGAACCCCTGTAATAAGAGTTTTCCCTTTTAAATAGTTTTTCAGGTATTCTCCCATTAATGAAAAATCTGCAGTCCTAAAGTCTAAAACTTTTGTTTTAGTCTGGGTGGACAGTTCCTGCACATGAATACTAAACCAAACAGATTGATGATCACTGGATCCTAAGTTCTCACCTACAGACACATCTGAAACTGTATCACTGTTTGTAAGTATTAGATCTAATATAGCTTCCTTACGAGTTGGTTCCTTGACTAATTGCTCAAGTGATTCCCCTAGCAGAGATTCAAGAATATACCTGCTTCTAGCTGATCTAGCAGAAGGAATCTTCCAGTCTATATCTGGCAAATTAAAGTTCCCCAGTACTATAACCTTACCCTTCATGGTCATTTTGGTTATTTCTTCTAATAACAGATTGTCCAGTTTTTCATCCTGCAATGGAGGCCTATATACAATCCCTATTCTAATAACATTTTTATCTCCAATTTCCAAAGTCACCCAAATACTTTCCACCTCATCATTTGTTCCTACAATTTCAGTAACCTTTATATTTTCATTTACATACAGAGCAACTCCTCCACCTTTCTTTCCTACTCTGTTCTTTTTAAATAACCTGTATCCAGGTATGACTATGTCCCAGTCATGCAAATCATTGTACCATGTTTCTGTTATAGCTACTAAATATAAGTTGTCCCTAGTCATTATTGAAATGAGTTAAGGTAATTTATTTCCTAAGCTGCAAGCATTTGTGCTCATGGCACGAAGAATTTATCTACTAGAATTTCTAGAATTGTTACTTGGACTAACAGTTTTGGCATGCTGTGGGGGCAGGTGGATATATTAATGCTACCCCCCTTTATTAGTTTAAATGATTTCTAATAAAGCATTTGAACTCCTCTCCCAGATACTCTGTTCCTTTAACATCCAAATGCAAGCCATCTCTCCTAAATAACCTACGGCTAGATTTAGAGTTTTGTCGGTAACGACCCGCGTAGCTAACGCTGGCTTTTTTCTGGCCGCACCTTTTCAATAACTCTGGTATTGAGAGTTCACAGAATGGCTGCGTTAGGCTCCAAAAAGGGAGCGTACAGGCATATTTAACGCCACTGCAACTCTCGATACCAGAGTTGCTTACGGAAGTGGCCAGCCTCAAAAACGTGCCCGTGCACGATTCCCCCATAGAAAACAATGGGGCTGTTTGAGCTGAAAAAAACCTAACACCTGCAAAAAAGCCCCGTTCAGCTCCTAACGCAGCCCCATTGTTGTCTATGGGGAAACACTTCCTACGTCTGCACCTAACACCCTAACATGTACCCCGAGTCTAAACACCCCTAACCTTACACTTATTAACCCCTATTCTGCTGCCCCCGCTATCGCTGACCCCTGCATATTATTTTTAACCCCTAATCTGCCGCTCCGTAAACCGCCGATACTTACATTATCCCTATGTACCCCTAATCTGCTGCCCCTAACACCGCCGACCCCTATATTATATTTATTAACCCCTAATCTGCCGAGCAGACCGCACCGCTATTATAATAAAGTTATTAACCCCTAATCCGCCTCACTAACCCTATAATAAATAGTATTAACCCCTAATCTGCCCTCCCTAACATCGCCGACACCTAACTTCAAACATTAACCTTTAATCTGCCGACTGGAGCTCACCGCTATTCTAATAAATGTATTAACCCCTAAAGCTAAGTCTAACCCTAACACTAACACCCCCCTAAGTTAAATATAATTTAAATCTAACAAAATAAATTAACTCTTATTAAATAAATTATTCCTATTTAAAGCTAAATACTTACCTGTAAAATAAATCCTAATATAGCTACAATATAAATTATATTTATATTATAGCTATTTTAGGATTTATATTTATTTTACAGGAAACTTTGTATTTATTTTAACCAGGTACAATAGCTAAAATAGTTAAAATAATTACAAAATTACCTGTAAAATAAATCCTAACCTAAGTTACAATTAAACCTAACACTACACTATCAATAAATTAATTAAATAAAATACCTACAATTACACCTAACACTACACTATCAATAAATTAATTAAATACAATATCTACAAATAAATACAATGAAATAAACTAACTAAAGTACAAAAAAAATATTTACAAACATCAGAAAAATATTACAACAATTTTAAACTAATTATACCTACTCTAAGCCCCCTAATAAAATAACAAAGACCCCCAAAATAAAAAAATGCCCTACCCTATTCTAAATTACTAAAGTTCAAAGCTCTTTTACCTTACCAGCCCTGAACAGGGCCCTTTGCGGGGCCCCAAAGAATTCAGCTCTTTTGCCTGTAAAAAAAACACATACAATACCCCCCCCCAACATTACAACCCACCACCCACATACCCCTAATCTAACCCAAACCCCCCTTAAATAAACCTAACACTAAGCCCCTGAAGATCTTCCTACCTTATCTTCACCATACCAGGTTAACCGATCGATCCAGAAGAGCTCCTCCGATGTCCTGATCCAAGCCCAAGCGGGGGGCTGAAGATGTCCATGATCTGGCTGAAGTCATCATCCAAGCGGGAGCTGAAGAGGTCCATGATCCGGCTGAAGTCATCATCCAAGTGGGAGCTGAAGAGGTCCATGATCCGGCTGAAGTCTTCTATCAACGGCATCTTCAATCTTCTTTCTTCCGAATCCATCTTGCAGACCTCCGACACGGAACATCCTGCTGGCCCGACGGACTACCGACGAATGAAGGCTCCTTTAAGGGACGTCATCCAAGATGGCGTCCCTCGAATTCCGATTGGCTGATAGGATTCTATCATCCAATCGGAATTAAGGTAGGAAAATTCTGATTGGCTGATGGAATCAGCCAATCAGAATCAAGTTCAATCCAATTGGCTGATCCGATCAGCCAATCAGATTGAGCTCGCATTCTATTGGCTGTTCCGATCAGCCAATAGAATGCGAGCTCAATCTGAAGTGTAGGCAGGCGGAGGCGACGTTGTGGGGGGCAGATTTGGGGTTAATAAATATAATATAGGGGTCGGCAGATTAGGGGTTAATTATTGTAGGTAGCTGGCGGCGACGTTGTGGGGGTAGGTTAGGGGTTAATAAATATAATACAGGGGTCGGCGGTGTTAGGGGCAGCAGATTAGGGGTACATAAGTATAACGTAGGTGGCGGTCGGCAGATTAGGGGTTAAAAAAATTTAATCGAGTGGCGGCGATGTGGGGGGACCTTGGTTTAGGGGTACATAGGTAGTTTATGGGTGTTAGTGTACTTTAGAGCACAGTAGTTAAGAGCTTTATAAACTGGCGTTAGCCCAGAAAGCTCTTAACTACTGACTTTTTTCTACGGCTGGAGTTTTGTCGTTAGATTTCTAACGCTCACTTCAGCCACGACTCTAAATACTGGAGTTAGAAAGATCCCATTGAAAAGATAGGATACGCAATTGACGTAAGGGGATCTGCGGTATGGAAAAGTCGCGGCTGAAAAGTGAGCGTTAGACCCTTTCCTGACTGATTCCAAATACCGGCGGTAGCCTAAAACCAGCGTTAGGAGCCTCTAACGCTGGTTTTCGCCAAACTCTAAATCTAGGCCCTAGTATCTTTCCAAACAGAGCTATAATCGCCAATAAAACCAAATCCTCGTTCCCTGCACCACTTATCTAACCAAGAATTAAATGTTGTTATCCGCTCCATCTTTCCTGCTTCCTGGCCATACACAGGTAAAATAGCAGAAAATGATAGAGTTGATGCCACATTCTCTAAATGATTACCTAGGTCACAAAACTCTTTCTGAACAGCAGCAACATGATTACTAGCCAGATCATTTGTTCCTAAATGAACAATCACATCTAACTCACTTCCCTTTCCTGCTGCCTTAACAATTCTCTAAATACGATTATTATCCCTGTGAGCAGTAGCTCCTGGAAGACATCTAACCTCCCTTGCTTCTCCTTTACTTTCACCTAAATACACATTCCTCAAAATAGAGTCACCCACTAACAGTCTTTTCCTCAAAAACACATCTGCAGTTCTTTCCTGTGTTATGTTACCTGGATAATCAGGTACCAATAGATTTAAATTACCTGTTACAGCTTCAGAGGGCTCAGAAACAGCAATCACCTCATCACAAGTATATTCAGCAAGAGCAGCATATGAGTTTTTCAATGGCAGAGGTTGTGGGCAATGCTTCTGGTCTACTGTTCTAATTCTTCCAGAGCCTACAGTGATCCATCCGTCTCTCCTTGCTGATCTCTGGGGTAGAGGGGCTTCTTTCTGAGGCAGCTTTGTAGAGGTAACAGGTTACTTACCTTAGCTTGAAGTTACGCTATTTCTTCCCTTAAGAGGGAAAACTGCTTACAAACAGGACAGCCCCTAAATCTCCAAAAAGTAGCACGATTAAAAAGTGCAAAACACCCATTGCACTGTATCCGAGACATTTTAAACTATGCAACACTTTAACAATAAGAAAAATATAAGTATTCTTTACTACTGAATAACCCTGAATAACTCCTGAAATAAATCAAATATCCTTATTTATTTGATCCTTTTTTAGCTTGATCCCTTTGCTAGGAAGCAGAGCTAAATGTTGAAGAATTTGTTTCCTGAGAGAGGAAGGTACATAGGTTTGATTGTGATATAGATATAAGCCTGAGGATTTTTTTGTAAGTTGTGAATTTCTGTATCAGATTTTAATGCTGTTAGGATATCTTCTTCAAAAGACGAACTCATGGCAACAATTATTTCTGGAGGTATTACAAATGTAGCATTATCCTTTTCAGGTTTATGATGAAAACATCTTGATAGTGTGTCTGCCTTGATATTCCTTGAGCCTGATCTGTAGGTTATGATGAAGTCAAATCAATCTAGGAATAATGCCCATCTAACCTGTCGGGAAGATAGAGTCTTGCTTCTTCATAGATATTCTAAATTTTTATGGTCTGTGAAAATATAGAAAGGTATACAAGAGTCTTCTAATAGATGCCTCCAAAATTCCAATGCAGATTTTATAGCTAAAAGTTCTTTATCCCCGACTGAATAATTTGCCTTTGCAGGAGAAAACAATCTTGAGTAATATGCCATGGGATTTAGGGCGGAAGAAATGGAATTCCATTGCAAGAGTATAGCTCCTATTCCCACATTTGATGCGTCTACTATGAACTGATCTTCTGGATTAGGTAGCTTCAGTATGGGGGCAGTAATGAACTTTGACTTAAGCTGGTCAAAAGCTTTTTCGGAATCTGAGGTCCAATTGAATTTTTGCTTTCCTGTAAGTTTTATTAAAGGTTTAACAATTGTAGAGAAATTATGGATGAATCTTCTATAAAAGCTGGAGAATCCTAAGAATCTCTGCAATGCTTTCATATTTGTAGGTTGAGGTCAGTTGGTGATGGCCGATAATTGTTCTGGATCCATTTCAATTGCATTAGGTGATATGATATATCCCAGAAATTTTATGGTTCTGACGTAATATTGACACTTTTCCATTTTAGTGTAAAGCTTATGAGCTCTGAGTCTAGATAGAACCCATCTCACATGTTTAATATGTTCTGCTGGAGATTAGGAGTAAATGAGGATGTTGTCTAGATAAATAATGATGCAGACATCCATTAGATCCTTGAAAAAACTGAAATGTTGCTGGGGCAGTACATAAGCCGAATGGCATTACGTTGTATTGGTATAATCCATATAGAGTCCTGAAGGTGGTCTTCCACTCATCCCCTGATCTTATCCTGATGAGATTATATGCTCTTTTTAAGTCAAGTTTTGTAAAGATGGTTGCTTCAGTTAATGTTTCCATGAGTTCAGGGATGAGTGGAAGGGGGGTATCTATTCTTAATGGTAACAGAGTTTAATGCTCAATAATCGATTATTGGTCTGAGAGAGACGTCCTTGTTTGTAACAAAAAATATGCTAGCTGCTGCTGATGAAGTGGATGGTGAAATAAAGCCCTTCCTTAAATTCTCATCTAAGTACTCACGAAGATGTTGGAGTTCCTTTTGGGAGAGAGGAAAAATGCGGCCAAAGGGAATTATGGCTCCTGGTTTTGTATCAATAGGACAGTCGTAAGATCGGTGTGGCGGTAGGTTTTCCACTTCCTTTAGGTCAAATACGTCTGAGAAGTCATGATAATAGGAAGGTAATGAAGATTCAATGTGTGAAATCTGTATATATTGTTTGTAGGATTGTGTTTGTGCAACCAAAGGTGTCCTAGAATGACTGGATGTATGGAGAATGGAATTATGTCAAATGATATATATTCCTTATGACCATTGTGAGTCGAAACCAGAATAGGGATGGTGTGATGAGTAATTGGTCCTTTGAGATAATTAGAACCATCAATAACCTTAACAAATACTGGATTTTGCTTAATCACAGAAGGTATTTTATTTGAGGATACAATAGAAGCATCTATAAATGTTCAAAAGGCTCCAGAGTCGATCATTGCGTCAATCTGTAGATGTTGTTGGTCCCACTGTAAAGATAGATTAATAGATAAATGGGTAATATTTTTTTTGTGGTATAGAGACATAATGTAAATGTACAATCTTACCCTTTCTTTGATGGTTTAGAATGGGACATGATGTAACAAGGTGTTCTTTGCTGGCACAATACATACACAGATTTGCTAAGCGTCTCCTTATTTTCTCCTCTTGAGATAGGGGACCTTTTATGACACCTATTTCTATTGGTGTGTTATTGGGGGTAGTTTTGTCATACTGTGGAGTGAAAGTTTTCCTAGGTAGTTGTTCAGGATGATATTTTTCAGCTCTTCTGTCCCTGAGTCTCCTATCCATAGATATACACACTTTTATGAGAGACTCTAAGGTATCTGGCATGTCTATGCATGATAATTCGTCTTTGAGGATTTCAGAGAGCCCTAGTCTAAATTGGTTCTTTAAACTAATTGAGTTCCATTGTGAATCCGTTGCCCAAAGCTGAAAATCAGCCACATAATCCTCCACAGGTCTTTTCCCTTGTTTAAAGGACCAGTCAACACATTAGATTTGCATAATCAACAAATGCAAGATAACAAGACAATGCAATAGCACTTAGTCTGAACTTCAAATGAGTAGTAGATTTTTTTATAACAAATTTCTGTATATTTCCACTTCCCTTGTACCATGTGATAGCAATCAGCCAATCACAAATGCATATACGTATAGTCTGTGAATTCTTGCACATGCTCAGTAGGATCTGGTGACTTAAAAATTGTAAATATAAAAGACTGTGCACATTTTTTTTAATGGAAGTAAATTGGAAAGTTGTTTAAAATTACTGAATCTGAATCATGAAAATTTAATATAACCGGAGTGTCCCTTTAAGTGATCTCAAGTTAGTTTCTGCAGTATTTTGTTTGTTTGTATCTTCATACAGTATGACCATAGCCGGAAAACAAAATATCCAAAGAATCCAAAATAGGATCTGCAAACGGTCTGCCCATGCTCTGGGTTCACCTGTTAAATATGATATTGTTATACATACTTTTATCCGGTCAGTATGATATGTTTTAGGCTTTAGAATGAACAGTAAATTACATGCATTATGAAATTCTCTGAATTTAGTTCGTACCCCAGAAAATGTAGTTGGTGGATTAATGTGGGGTTCAGGAGTTTCAGAAGTTTTTGATGTAAGACGATCATTACACAGTCTTTTTAGAGTATGTATATCATTCTGTACATCAGTGAGGCCCCGGGCTAAAATGTCCACCTTTTAAATTAAAGTGGAAATACGATTTGTCACTTCATTGGGATCCATACCAAGGCTAGTAAACTTCTGATCTATTTGTGGCTAGTGTATTCTGCAATAACTATAACCTAACAGGTTAGATTGAACTTATGTTATAAAGTTTGGCTTTGTAACTGAGGCAGATATCAACCCCTTATGGATAGAAAGGGTTAACAATTAAATAGGCCAGCAATTAGTGGTCTGTGTAACCATGTATTCACATATGATTATATAAATATGTGAAATATAATGGAGGATGAATCCAACTAGAAATGAGACTTAAGAAGTTTGGCTTAAAGTAAATGTTCGTTCAGTTCATTTCCAATATATTTGATATTAAATTAGAAAGTTCCACATATCATGAGCATAGATAGGTTAAATTCTAATATACCGTATATATCAACCAAAACAGAACAATATGTATTGATATTAGATATAGATTCACATTTTGGTATAAGGAAAGATAATGTGCACTGAGAAATTCGGACTGCCTCTTTAAATACTTGCGTTTTTGTATAATAATTATGTGTGAACAGAATAAAGTTGAAAGTCTCTTTAAAATATTTGCGGTTTTGTTTGATCTGGAAATCCTTCTGTGAAGGTGAAGAGCTGCAAAATGAAGCGACTGTTAGCAGCGTCTCAGCAGAGTGAGATCCGTGCAGGCAGAGAGAGACACGCTGAGGCTGGATACAAAGCGTGGTGAGGTGAGTCAGAGAAATTGATGGTTTGTGATGACGTCAACAGGTCCATAGCTGCAGAATGGAAAACTCCTTAGATACGTGTAAAACAAGTTTATTAATAAGTATGATCAAGATGAACGGACGAAGGTACACAAAAGTCTCTGAAATAATGAAGCAAAATATGAACAAGGCTTAGCGTAAAAGTAGTTTCAAAATTAGTTGCAGCTGGAAATCCCTTGCAGGTGTGAGCTTCAGTATCATGTGAGATACACTAGCAAAGGGAAATAAAATGATGTGCTCCTTAAGTAGGATTGGGAGGTATCATGCTTAAAAGGGAAAAGGAGATATGACACTCCCTGGTGGTTGATGTAAGCCACAGAAGTTATGTTGTCTGACTGGAACCTGATAAACTGGGCTGAGGACAACTGAGGCCAAGCCAATAAAGCATTGTAAATTGCCCTCAACTTCAAGATGTTGATGGGAATAGCCGCCTCCTCCCGAGTTCAAAGGCCCTGTGCTTTTAACGAGTTCCAGACTGCTCCTCAGCCCAGCAGGTTGGTCACCCAGGAAGGTCTCCAAAAGCATGTGCCCTGAGACAGATGTTCCTGAGAAATCCACCACGGGAGAGAATCCCTTGACGACTGATCTAACTCTACAGGGAGTGCAGAATTATTAGGCAAATGAGTATTTTGACCACATCATCCTCTTTATGCATGTTGTCTTACTCCAAGCTGTATAGGCTCGAAAGCCTACTACCAATTAAGCATATTAGGTGATGTGCATCTCTGTAATGAGAAGGGGTGTGGTCTAATAACATCAACACCCTATATCAGGTGTGCATAATTATTAGGCAACTTCCTTTCCTTTGGTAAAATGGGTCAAAAGAAGGACTTGACAGGCTCAGAAAAGTAAAAAATAGTGAGATATCTTGTAGAGGGATGCAGCACTCTTAAAATTGCAAAGCTTCTGAAGCGTGATCATCGAACAATCAAGCGTTTCATTCAAAATAGTCAACAGGGTCGCAAGAAGCGTGTGGAAAAACCAAGGCGCAAAATAACTGCCCATGAACTGAGAAAAGCCAAGCGTGCAGCTGCCAAGATGCCACTTGCCACCAGTTTGGCCATATTTCAGAGCTGCAACCTCACTGGAGTGCCCAAAAGCACAAGGTGTGCAATACTCAGAGACATGGCCAAGGTAAGAAAGGCTGAAAGATGACCACCACTGAACAAGACACACAAGCTGAAACGTCAAGACTGGGCCAAGAAATATCTCAAGACTGATTTTTCTAAGGTTTTATGGACTGATGAAATGAGAGTGAGTCTTGATGGGCCAGATGGATGGGCCCGTGGCTGGATTGGTAAAGGGCAGAGAGCGCCAGTCCGACTCAGACGCCAGCAAGGTGGAGGTGGAGTACTGGTTTGGGCTGGTATCATCAAAGATGAGCTTGTGGGGCCTTTTCGGGTTGAGGATGGAGTCAAGCTCAACTCCCAGTCCTACTGCCAGTTTCTGGAAGACACCTTCTTCAAGCAGTGGTACAGGAAGAAGTCTGCATCCTTCAAGAAAAACATGATTTTCATGCAGGACAATGCTCCATCACACGCGTCCAAGTACTCCACAGCGTGGCTGGCAAGAAAGGGTATAAAAGAAGAAAATCTAATGACATGGCCTCCTTGTTCACCTGATCTGAACCCCATTGAGAACCTGTGGTCCATCATCAAATGTGAGATTTACAAGGAGGGAAAACAGTACACCTCTCTGAACAGTGTCTGGGAGGCTGTGGTTGCTGCTGCACGCAATGTTGATGGTGAACAGATCAAAACACTGACAGAATCCATGGATGGCAGGCTTTTGAGTGTCCTTGCAAAGAAAGGTGGCTATATTGGTCACTGATTTGTTTTTGTTTTGTTTTTGAATGTCAGAAATGTATATTTGTGAATGTTGAGATGTTATATTGGTTTCACTGGTAAAAATAAATAATTGAAATGGGTATATATTTGTTTTTTGTTAAGTTGCCTAATAATTATGCACAGTAATAGTCACCTGCACACACAGATATCCCCCTAAAATAGCTATAACTAAAAACAAACTAAAAACTACTTCCAAAACTATTCAGCTTTAATATTAATGAGTTTTTTGGGTTCATTGAGAACATGGTTGTTGTTCAATAATAAAATTAATCCTCAAAAATACAACTTGCCTAATAATTCAGCACTCCCTGTATTCTCTGAGAGAGAGCCGCATGGTCACCATTCCATTGTCTGAGCATGCACAACTGTAGAGCTCTCAAATAGAATTGAGCAAAT
Source organism: Bombina bombina (assembly GCF_027579735.1). NCBI lineage: Eukaryota > Metazoa > Chordata > Amphibia > Anura > Bombinatoridae > Bombina > Bombina bombina. The sequence goes on along the minus strand of NC_069501.1, from coordinate 755,345,004 downwards.
GGAATGATGTCCATGGAAGCCACCATCAGACCGATTACCTACATACATTTAGCCACTGAAGGATGAGCAGTGGCCTGAAGAGAGAGAAAAGAGGAAATGATTTTGTTTTTCCTGACCTCTGTCAGAAAAATCTTCATCAATAGAGAATCTATTATGGTCCCTAAGAACACTACTCTTGTAGCAGGGGAAAGGGAGCTTTTTTCCAGATTCACATTCCATCCGTGGGAACGAAGAAAAGACAACATTATCTCTGTGTGAGATTTTGCTTGTTGAAAAGATGGTGCCTGAACCAATATGTCGTCCAGGTAGGGTGCCACAGTAATTCCACAAGAACGGATCACTGCCAAAAGAGCCCCCAGAACCCTTGAAAAAATTCTAGGAGCCGTGGCTAGACCAAATGGAAGGGCCACGAACTGAAAATGTTTGTCCAGAAAGGCAAATCTCAGGAATCTGTGATGGTCCCTGTGAATAGGAACATGAAGATACACATCCATTAGGTCTATGGTTGCCATGAACTGACCCTATTGTACTAAAGGAAGAATGGAGCGTATAGTCTCCATCTTGAAGGATGGAACTTTGAGAAACTTGTTTAGACACTTCAAGTCTAGAATGGGACAGAAAGTTCCCTCTTTTTTGGGAACCACAAATAGGTTGGAGTAGAACCCGAGACCCTGTTCCTGCACTGGAACTGGAACTATCACTATCAGGGAGGAAAGATGTTGTATACATTTCAAGAACTCTCTTTATCTGGTCTGCAGATAATCTTGAGAGAAGGAATCTGCCTCTGGGAGGAAAAGTCTTGAATTCCAATTTGTAACCCTGGGATTCTATGTCCACATTCCAGGGATCTGGGACATCTCATATCCAGGCTTGAGAGAACTGAGAAAGTCTGCCCCTCACCTGATCCGATCCCGGATCGGGGGCAAACCCTTCATGCTGATTTGGAATCAGCTGCTGGTTTCTTTGATTGTTTACCCTTGTTCCAAGACTGATTGGGTTTCCAAGAAGACTTGAATTGTTCCTGCTTGGAAGAAGAAGGGGAAGGCTTTCCTCTGAAGTTTACGAAAGGAACGAAAATTACTCTGACGTCCTTTAGGCCTATTCTTCTTATCTTGAGGTAGAAAAGACCCTTTTCAACCCGTAATATCAGAGATCATTTCTGTCAAACCAGGTCCAAACAAGGTTTTGCCCTTGTAAGGAATCACCGGAAGCTTGACTTTAGAGGAAACATCCGCAGACCAGGATTTCAACCATAATGCCCTGCAGGCTAGGACAGCGAAACTAGAAGTTTTAGCTCTTAGTCTAACAACCTGTAAAATCGCATCTGCAATAAAGGAATTGGCCAACTTAAGAGCTTTAATCCTATCTTGAATTTCATCCAAGGAAGTCTCTACTTGAAGAAAATCAGACAAGGCGTCGAACCAATAAGATGCCGTACTAGTCACGGTGGCATACACACCGCAGGTTGCCATTGGAGACCTTGATGATTATATACTGTATCTTTTTCAAATAAGCCTCCAGCTTCTTGTCCATCGGATCCTTTAAAGAGCAGCTATCCTTCAACTTTGGGTACAGTACACCAAGGGTCTTTAATGGAGTCCTCAACAGGAAACCTTTTCTTAAAAATGGGAGACAGGGAAAAAGACACCCCTGGTTTCTCCCATTCCTGTGAGATAATCTCCCTAGCACAGTCCGGGACAGGAAAAACCTCCAAAGTGGAAGGGTCATCAAAGAAACTATTAAGTTAACTAGATTTCTAAGGAGTGACAATGCCAGGGGTATCTGAGTCATCTAAAGTAGCTAAAACCTCCTTTAACAATACACAAAGGTGTTCAAACTTAAATCTGAAGGATACCACCTCAGTCTCAGAAGAAGGTATTATACTGTCCGAATCTGAGATTTCACCCTCAGAAATTCCCGATGTATCTTCCTCATCAGACTTATGAGAAAGGGAAACTTGGGAAGCAGAACTGAGGACAGGCACCTTACGTTCTGAATTTCTAGATTTCCTCTTGTGTTTTCCCTGTAATCTGGGAATAGCAGCTAATGCTGCAGACACCGCTGAAGATACCTGGGCAGCAATTTCTGCTTTTAAATAAACTCCACTAGGAGTTATAGAGGAACAGCATGGCACTGCATGTGACACCATTGAAGCTTGGGATGTAGCAGGAGAAAGCTGAGGTGTTATATTAACAGCATCATCCTGAGAGACATTAGGCTCAAAAAAATTACCTTTATTTTGCAATGTTTTCTTGACACATGAAGAATAAAATTGCATAGGAGCTGCAATTTGTGCATCTAAAAATAATAAGCATGAATTCATGAGAGCAGGCTCTTGCTCCATATTAGACATATGAAACAGTAAATAAATAAAATACAGATAAGTTTCAAAGATTTTAATATTCAATTAAAATAAGCCAAGGAAAAAATACACTTCAAATTGTATCCCAAATTAGGATCAATCCCCAGCTAAAATTATGAAAAAACATTTAATAAACATCAAATAAACTTCTGAAATACCCCTCAGGCAACCCCACACCTCAATTATTGATGTGCCTTACCGCTACCAATTAAGACCGGATCACCCAGAAATGGAGAAAAAACAACAACTTTATGAAGTAAAGCCGGTCATGTGACCGCAACTGCCGTTATGTTTGACTTTCAAATTACTGCTGGCACTAAAAATAGCTCCCTGGTATACTGAGTACCAGAAATAACTTTTTTTTTTTTTAAAACCTGACTGTTTAAAATGTTGCAAAGTTTTATTTTAAAGCAAAGGGGAAATTAATAAGCTGCTGAAATAGAAAATTCAGCCTTACTTTCAGTTTAAACTTGTATTCTTTTATCAAGTAAATATGTGTCAGAAAATAAAGCCTAATTAAAACATTTTACCCTTTCTTTTTAAAAGAATTTAAATGTTAGTCTCACATATGCTACAGTACCTGCTTCATGCCCCAGTGTAACCCATACAACAGGATTATCTATGTCCCAATAAAAAAGCAGTATCTTTTAATTTGTTAAGTGCATGGTCTCCCCAACTGGAAGAAAAAGCACTTACCTGCTCCGCTGTCCGGCATGTAGACAGTTACAAGGTATAAGAAGACACAGTTCCTCACAGAGACCTTTGAAAAAGAAAGAACAGAGTAGCCAACTCTGGCTTTCTAAACAAGGGCAGCAATTGTTAGGAAAACTCAGTAAGTACCTCTTTACAAGTTCCTAACTGCTTTAAAGCCACCACTACCAGACTGCAAGGAATGACCTTGAATACAGCTATACCCCAAAACTTGCTTGTAGATTAAATTAAATTTTTTCTTCAGACACCTAAACTTCACCTCCTCCATGCACCGAAGGCAAAGAGAATGACTGGGGGTTGTGGGTAAGGGAGTGGTACTTAACAGTTTAACTGCAGTGTTCTTTTCCTTCTTCTGCTGGCCAGGAGTGATATTCCCAACAGTAATTAACTCAAGCTGTACTTAAGATGGCGGTGACAATCGTGAGGTGGGGATGGGAAGAGAGCTGTTGAGAGGGGTCAGGGGGTGGGATGTGTCAGGTGGGAGGCTGTTCTCTACACTAAAGCTAAAATTAATGCTACAAGCTACCTAATTAACCCCTTCACTGCTGGGCATAATACAAGTGTGGTGCGCAGCGGGATTTAGCGGCCTTCTAATTACCAAAAAGCAATGCCAAAGACATATATGTCTGCCATTTCTGAACAAAGAGGATCCCAGATAAGCATTTACAACCATTTGTGCCATGATTGCACAAGCTGTTTGTAAATAATTTCAGTGAGAAACATAAAATTTTGAAAAAAATGTACGGTATTTTTAATTTGATCACATTTGGCGGTGAAATGGTTGCATGAAATATACCAAAATGGGCCTAGATCAATACTTTGGGTTGTCTACTAAAAAAAATACATAGTTTTGATAGGTAAATATAAAAAAGGCTCTATTTCTGTTTAAATGTAGTGATGTCAAAAATGCTAAAAATGCTCTTGTCTTTTGGGGAAGTTTTTGTCTAAAATGCCCGGTCCTTAAGGGGATAAAAAATTAAATTAAAATAAAAAATCCTTACATTACTTAAAATAAAAAACCTAAGATTAAATTAAAATAAATAAATAAATCTAAAATTACAAAAATTTAAAAAGTCTGAAATTACAGAAAAAAATAAACCAAATTATCAACAATCAAAAATTAAATCTAATCTAATACCCCTAGAAAAATAAAAAAGCCCCCCAAATAAAAACACCCCCTAATCTAACACTAAGCTACCAATAGCCCTTAAAAGGGCCTTTTGTAGGGCATTGCCCTAAGTTAAACAGCTCTTTTACCTCAAAAATACTAAGTCCCCCTAACAGTAAACCCCCCCACCCACCAAACCCCCCCAAAATAAAAAAAAACTAACACTAAAAAAACCTAAGCTACCCATTGCCCCTAAAGGAGCATTTGTATGGGCATTGACCCTAAAAGGGCAATCGGCTCTTTTGCAGCCCATTAAAATAAAAAAATCTGGGGCGTGTCCGGGTGGCGGCAATGTCAAGTTGCAAAATCTAGCTGCTCCTTCCACAATACCGATAATCCGCTGATTATCTTCGCTTTATTGTATCATTGTTTACAATAACTTCACAACTTGTATAGGAAAGGATGCTGTTTTAGGCGATGCTAATTGTTTAGAGTTTACTCTATCAGAAGCCCTAAAGCCGGACTATTGAAAATACTTGGGCGGCGGGAACCAGAGACCTGCTGTTATTCTAGCCTTAATTCGATTGTGCAACTGATGATTTAAAATGGAAGACTATCATACAGCTTTGTGTGCCTTGCTGGCAGACTTTGAACACAAGATGGAGAGGAGATTTGGTGAACTTATAGAAGTCGTTCACAGTGTTTTTATGGGAGATGTTGTCGAGTCATATCCAGGGGAACCAACTATATGTAAAGCTGATCTCAGCACCTCAGACGTAGATGTCTGGAAAGATCTGGATCTATACTTTAAGAGAAAATAGTGGTCGCCAAGCAGAGGAACCCTCTCTGGGCCATCCTAACACTTCTACAAAGATTGTAACCTGCATTGTGGACTTGGAGGGTGGTCTTTTGCCTCTCATCCCTTGCCGTGGAGATGTGTGGCCGGCTTCCGTGGCTGGGTCCTGAGGTGTGGCTATCTTTTTTCTCCTCCAGGGAGTTATGAGCTCAAGGAGCAGGGGAGGGGGTTGCTGGAGATGTCGCTTCCCAACAGATTGGAGTACTTTATTGTTTTGCTGAGACAGGAGGTTCCATGATCTGCAAGCAAAGATCTAGACACGCATCACAGAATACAGGATTGGAACCAAGGTTAAAATGAAGAACATCACCATTATAAAAGTCTGCACTACCATAAATATAAGTAGACACAAAATGAATTGTTTTACACACTAACTATACCCTGTTATATGTGCTGTTAATAGTTCTACAGATATTTATTTTACTCTAACAGTCAGACTTGTATACCATATGATTGAGCTCACCCCACCTAGTTTTTCTGACACATTAACTACATATATTGATAAGATATTGATTTTTTTCTTTCGTGATTCAGATAGAGCATGATATTTTAAGCAACTTTCTAATTTACTCCTATTATCAAATTTTCTTCATTCTCTTGGTATCTTTATTTGAAATGCAAGAAAGTAAGTTTAGATGCCGGCCCATTTTTGGTGATCAACCTGGGTTGTTCTTGCTGATTGGTGGATAAACTCATCCACCAATAACAAAGTGCTGTCCATATTTCTGAATAAAAAAAAGCTTAGATGTCTTCTTTTTAAAATAAAGATAGCAAGAGAACGAAGAAAAATTGATAATAGGAATAAATTAGAAAGTGGCTTAAAATTGCATGCTCTATCTGAATCATGAAAGAAAAAATTTGGGTTCAGCGTCCCTTTAAAACTGTTGCACTTACATAGTATAGTGTAAAGTTATTATTCTAGATTGCACTAAGTAACTACAGTTGATAATAAGTTAACTTTATAAGCAGCAGTGTATTCTTTTACCATCACCCATAAGGGGCGCGATCAAATATACGGCACAGGTTTCGGCGCAAGCGTGGAAACCTGCTTCGCCCGTAATTTCACCTCGCACATCGGGGTATTACATATATGGCTCCGGCATTTCCTAAGTGCCGTAAGTCGGATAAACTAGCGATGTCCAGAAATAAGCGTAAATTCAAATTTCTCAATAGGATTGACCTTGCATTCTATTGGCTGTTCCAATCAGCCAATAGAATGCCAGCTCAATTCTATTGGCTGATTGCATCAGCCAATAGGATTTTTCTTACCTTAATTCCGATTGGCTGATAGGATTCTATCAGCCAATCGGAATTCAAGGGACGCCATCTTGGATGACGTCACTTAAAGGAACCTTCATTCAGTCATCGGAAGAAGAGGATGCTCCACATCGGATGTCTTCAAGATGGACCCGCTCCACTCCGGAAGGATGAAGATAGAAGATGCCGCCTGGATGAAAACTTCTGCCGTCTGGAGGACCTCTTCTGCCCCGATCGGATGAAGAATTCTGCTGTATGGAGGACCACTTGTTCCCGGCTTCTTGGAGGACTTCGGCCCGTGCTGGGTGAAGACGTCTCAAGGTAGGGTGTTCTTCAAGGGGTTAGTGTTAGGTTTTATTAAGGGGGGATTGGGTGGGTTTTAGAGTAGGGTTGGGTGTGTGGGTGGTAGGTTTTAATGTTGGGGGGTTGTATTTCTTTTTTTACAGGTAAAAGAGCTGATTACTTTGGGGCAATGCCCAGCAAAAAGCCCTTTTAAGGGCTATTTGTAATTTAGTATAGGGTAGGGAATTTTATTATTTTGGGGGGCTTTTTTATTTTATTAGGGGGCTTAGATTAGGTGTAATTAGTTTAAACTTCTTGTAATTTTTTTTTATTTTCTGTAATTTAGTGGGGGTTTTTTGTACTTTAGTTTATTTTATTTAATTGTATTTAATTTTAGGTAATTATAGTTAATTAATTTATTTAATGATAGTGTAGTGTTAGGTGTAATTGTAACTTAGGTTAGGATTTATTTTACAGGTAAATTTGTATTTATTTTAACTAGGTAGCTATTAAATAGTTAATAACTATTTAATAACTATTCTACCTAGTTAAAATAAATACAAAGTTGCCTGTAAAATAAAAATAAATCCTAAAATAGCTACAATGCAATTATTAATTATATTGTAGTTATCTTAGGGTTTATTTTATAGGTAAGTATTTAGTTTTAAATAGGAATAATTGAGTTAATAATAGTAAATTTATTTAGATGTATTTATTTAATTTATTTAAGTTAGGAGGGTGTTAGGGTTAGACTTGGGTTTAGGGGTTAATAACTTTATTATAGTGGCGGCAGATTAGGGGTTAATACATTTAATAGGCTATGTGGGCTATGGCAGTTTAGGAGTTAAGACTTGAATAGGTTTATTGCGTTGTGGGCAATGGCAGATTAAGGGTTAATAATTTTAAGAGGTAGTTTGCGATGTTGGGGTTGGCGGATTTAGGGGTTAATAATTTAGTTATTACTTGCGGTGTGGGTTTGATGGCGGATATAGGGGTTAATACACTTTATTAGTTATTGCAGTGGGGGATTGCGGTTGACAGGTAGATAGACATTGCGCATGCGTTAGGTGTTAGTTTATATTTGCAGGCATTTTAGGGAGTTACGGTGCTCCCATACTCAGCGCAAGGCTTGCTATGGCTGCCTTTTATGGCGAGGTAAAAATGGAGTAAGATTTGTCCATTTTCGACACGTAAGTCCTTGTGCTGGATATTGGATACTGATTTACGACGCGGTCCCATGTTAGCTTATGGGAGTAATAATTACGGACGACAGGTGAAATATACGTGCCGCATTTATATGCGGCGCTGTATATAGGATACCAAAATTGTGTAAAAACCGGCGTTGCTGGCTTTTGCGGGCGACGCTGCATATGTAATGGGGTCCAAGGTTTCTTTACAGTCAAGCCTGGCACTACTTACTCAATGGAGACTCCTAAAGATTAATTGGAGACTTTTCTCTTTTTCTCCTTGCAATGTCAGGAGTATCTAAGGTTATCAGATGCAAGCTGAAAGAGGATAAGGTTGCACATATTAACTATGCTAAGCAGACAGCCCTTACATAGTCTATCAATACAGATTGTTACAGCTTCTACATTTAATTTTATATAATTTAAAATTAAAAAAAGTTATCTAATATCAGATGCTCATCTTTATTTTTATATGTACTAAGGCCCAATCCTCCTCTTCGATGTATTATTAAAATAATTAGGTCCAAGAGTGAAATACTTAGTTGTGGGAGGAACATTTGCCAGGAAAAATGAGGTTTTATATATATATATATATATATATATATATATAGGTTTAACCATATTGTAGATGTATATTTCATATACTGTTACTTTTACTAACTTAATTTGTATATTTCAATAGTAAAATACCACTTTCACATTACTGAACGTCTACAATTAAGTGGAAGATTATTACGCTGCAGTTTGTCGTTAGGTTATGCATGTTTTTAGATAACACTGTATAGCCCTGAAAACAACTTGTTTCATGACTATTGTAATGTCTGAATACGTTTTATATGTTGTAATATATTAAAGCTTCAATAAAATAAATATGAAATAAAAAAAAATAAAAAAAAAATCCTTAATCTAAAAAAAACACGTACGCCAAAAAATAAAAAAAAGCCTAACTCTAACCCCCAAATAGGTACTCACTGTTCCTGAAGTCCAGTGGAGAAGGTTTTCTTCCAGGCGGTGAAGGTCTGCTTCCAGGTGGCAACATCTTTATCCAGCGCGGGGACCTCTTCTATCTTCATCCATGGCGAAGGCAGACGGGGAACAGGATTTGAACAGCCAAAAGGATTTCAGTAGCTCTCATCCTATTGGCTGATTACTGTTAGGGGGGACATAGTATTTTTTTGAGGTAAAAGAGCTGTTTTACTTAGGGCAATGCCCTACAAAGGGCCCCTTTAAGGGGTATTGATATCTTAGTGTTCGATTACGGGGTGTTTTTATTTTTATAGGGGTATTAGATTAGGTTTAATTTTGTTTTGTTGATAATTTGGTTTATTTATTTCTGTAATTTTAGACTTTTTTTATTTTTTGTAATTTTAGATTGATTTATTTTAATTTAATCTTAGTTTTTTTATTTTAAGTAATGTTAGGATTTTTTCTTTTAATTTTAACTTTTTTAACTATTTTTTAATTTTATGTAATTGGGGTTAATTTAGGGGATGTTAGGTAAGTGGGCTTATTGATTAAATTAGTTATTTGCGTTATGGGAGGATGGCGGTTTAGGGTTTAATAGTCTAATTAGGTTTATTGCGTTGTGGGGGCGGCGGTTTAGGGGTTAACATTTTTATTATAGTAGTAGCGATGTGGGGGGCCAACGGTTTAGGGGTTAATAGGTTTATTTTATTAGTAGTGATGTGGGGGGCCAGTGGTTTAGCGGTTAATAGGTTTATTTTATTAGTAGCTATATGAGGGGCCGGTGATTTAGCGGTTAATAGGTTTATTATAGTAGTAGCGATGTTAGGGGTGCGGTGGTTCAGGGGTTAATAGGTTTATTATAGTAGTAGCGATGTGGGGGGGGCGGCGGTTTAGGGGTTAATAGGTTTAATATAGTATTTGCAATGCAGGGGTGGCGGTTTAGGGGTTAATATGTAGTTTATAGGTGTTAGTGTACTTTGTAACATTTTAGTTATGAGTTTTGTGAAACCTGTAATACGGGCACAATGAAAATCCCACACTCATAAGTAATTTTTTGAGTGCGGAATGTAGAGTTGCATAAAGGCTAAAATGCTAGCAGTATAGCCGTACCGCTGCGACTTGTAATACGGGAGACCTGCATATTCCACGCACAATAGCCAATTTTCAGTGGTATAGCCGTATCTAGGGTTGCCACCTCAGCCATGTTTTTCTGGACACTTATGAGTTACACATGCTGCAGGGTGTGCAGGGAGGAACATGTATTGTATTTCTGGACACCACTATTCATATTCCAACCCGGCACACCCTGCAGCATGTGTAACTTATAAGTGTTCTGTATTTTAAGTGACGGGTGGTAACCCTAGTTGCACAACTTATAATTTAGGTGAATGATTGCTATGTAAACCTTAGATAATGCCATATAAATGTTATACATTTTATATTGGGGCATTTTCCCATATTATGATATTTTTGCAATCTAAAAATGTTTGGTCTTCTGAGTTCAAAGTATAATTTGTATGGGTACCTAGCAGAAAAAAAGTTATGTGTAAATGCAATTAGGGCTGAACAGCTAACAACATCTTTAGCACAGGGGTGGGAAAATGACTCAGCAGTGAAAGGGTTAAAGAGAAACTTATTCCCCCCCCCCGAGATTCTGTGGAAGAATTTATTTAATTTTGCAACAAATTTGATTTTCACTTTACATAAAAGTAGGAGCATGACAGAGGAATATTCCCTAAAATATGCCAGTGTATTTATATGACACTATGATTTTCTAGTCCTCAAAAAACTTCCACTACTAAAGCTCCAGAAGCAAAACCTATGGATTTTTCTGGTGCTCATGTGTCTGATGCCGAGAAGTTCTGCCAAATAATACATTCACTGACTATAAAATGCCTCTTAGGTTTATTGCATCCATTATCTGTACTAAAATTTGACCTACAGTTTGTCTCCATTCTCGATATTATCCCCAATCCAAAAGATTTGGATTGTTGAACTTTAGATTCCAGTTTAATGCTCCTATTTTTTTATATCACTTTTCATTTCACCCACCCCTCCTGGTAGTTGATCAAATATTCTCCATTCTTTGCTGCTTTTGCTTACAGTTTATGGCTTTTTCCTTCATTTGGGGAATCTGCTGCTGACTGGTGGGCTAAATTTCTATTGCATCATTAGCAACATCTTTGAAGAATCCATTCCGTCTTCACTTATTTAACCTCATGCTGTCTGAGTACCAGTATAAATGAAAAATTGCTGCAGTTTAAAGGGACAGTCTACTCCAGAATTGTTATTGTTTTAAAAGATAGCTAATCCCTTTATTACCCATTCCCCAGTTTTGCATAACAACACAGTTATATTATTATACTTGTTACCTCTGTGATTAACTTGTATCTAAGCCTCTGCAGACTGCCCCATTATTTCAGTTCTTTTGACAGATTTGCATTTTAGCCAATCAGTGCTAACTCCACGGGAGTGAGCACAATGTTATCTATATGGCACGCATAAACTAGCACTTTCTAGCTGTAAAAAATTGTCAAAATGCACTGAGATTAGAGGCGGTCTTCAAAGGCTTATCTATTAGCATATGAGCATTCCTAGGTTTATAATAGGTTGGGTTGGGGTATTGCTATCCTACAATGAGACCCAGACTCTGCCTCCTAGATAAATACAAATTATTCCAAAACTAATTTATAAATAACAAACTTCAACGAAACATAAAGGATCGCGCAGTAACTGCTGGAATGGGTATAGAATCCTATATTATAAAAGACAAGAGTTTGTCTGAAGCCGTCATGCGCAGTTCAGACAAACTCTTGCAGCTGATCGCTGAACGGGCTTTAGGACTAGTAATATAATAAAACGGCAAAAATATATATAATGTTCACCACAGAAAACTCAACAAGAACTTAGTACCATTACTACTTCAAATGCTGCTAAGGAATATACTGTTTACAATATGAATGATATATGTTCTATATTGATCTATAATGAGATCCAATACTAATATGATATGGTACAAATATAAAAGTGAAATACATCTGATGATTTACGTTCTCATGTAATGAGTTTACAAATGTTTCAAGTAAAGGTGATAGTGATGATATGAAATAAATATCAAATCTCTTCTATGCTGATACTCTCTGGGATTCAAATATAGTAAAAATGACAGTAATATGACAGTATAGTATAAATATTTATGCTAATAAAAGCAATTTCTCCTTATAAATATAAAATTAGATTCTAATACGAAACATATCATATACCGGTGTATCCATTCATACTGGGCTACTAAATTGGGCAAATTTGATACAATTAAAAAAGTAAACACTACGGAATAACCGCACTTAAAACACTTTGAGGTATGTGCAAATTACAATGGGCTTATAGTTCAGTTGAGCACTTTCCTTCTAATAAATTCCTTGTTTCTACAGAGATTGTTGTCTCTTCAGGCGTTATAATTATAAAGATGCAGGGACTCAAAGGGACATAGTGTAGTAAAAGTCTTTTGTAGATATTAAGAGAAAAAGATCTCAATTTAAACTGTTATTGTGCTGTTAGTCCTTCAACCTGTGTTAATAATAATTTGGAGATGTGGCAATATCTGTTTTAAAAGGATGTTTGTATTACTGCTTATGACTCAACACGCCTCCCTCATACCTCCCGTGACTGTATCGAACCACTCCTGTGTAAGTCACTATGCTGTCAGGAGCTGCGTCATCAGCAGATATAGTCCTCAATCTCCGGTTCCCTCTTTTTTTATGCACCTCTCCAGGTGGTAAAACCGCCACTATGTAGCGACCACACTCACTGTGTTAGACCTTCTCACTGTTGTTTCCCGAATGGATCACGTGACCGCAGGCAGCCAATCTCCTCCTGGGTACACCTTGCGTCACGTCTAGATCCACTTCTGTTTGTCTGGGACACGTCAAAAAGTGAAGTTATTTCTGTGAGCACTCACCTTTCAACTTCTACTTTAGAAATCCAACAATCCTTCTTTAAAAATGCTCCTTAAAGTGATAGTTAAAACAAAGAAAATGGCTTTCTCGACATATTTCGGCTAGAGTGCCTTTATCAAGATGCCATATTTAATCAAATATAAAAGTACTAACTTGATTAAATATGGCATCTTGATAAAGCCACTCTAGCCGAAACATGTTGAGAAAGCATGTTTGAGTGTTGAGGTTTCTGTGGTGAACATTATATATATTTTTGCTGTTTTATTATATTATTCTATACCCATTCCAACAGTTCCTGCGCCATACCTAGGTTTAGCTTTGAACAAATAATACCAAGAGAACAAAGCAAAAGTGATGATAAAAGTAAATTGGAAAGTTGTTTAAAATCGCATGCCCTATCTGAATCATGAAAGTTTACTTTTGACTAGGCTGCCCCTTTAACTTTTGCTACCTGAATTTCTGTATTACACAAAACTTCCTTATCAATAGAGATTTGTATAGGATACTCAACATAATCCACTGAAATTTCCGATTATCCTAATACAGTATTTTGAAGGTATAATCTAGATTTTATTAAAGACACAGAGACGAGTATTTTTGCATTCTCTCTTTTTACTACTCCATGCAGCTTTTAAAAGTACATAATGACATAAACAAACATATTAAAAACAGCATAGAAAACAGATAACCACAATAAGTAGCTAAGGATAGAGCTAACTTATAACTCCAAGAAAAAAGTGACCAATCAGAGAAGGAATAGTGACCATAAACTGTCCAATAAGCATCCAAACTTCCTCTTTCTTGACTGATGCTCACCCATGGAAAAAAATGTAGAACTAGTAACAGTCCAAAAAGTCCCAAACAGAACAAAACATATGCATAACAGTTGAAAGTTTGATTGAAGGGAAACTTGTGAGATAAGAACTTGATTGCAGAAGATGACTTGGATCTAAGGGTACTTGTCAGGTGAAAATCCTCTTGAACAGAAGGTACAAATCCCGATTTAAGGAAAGGATTTCCTTCAGATGGAAACTGTCGAAAAAATAAAAAATAAGTAATAATAACAATATAAAAGAATTCTTAAAGGGAGGGTATCAAACATAATTGAGGTGGGAAAATACTCGTCTCTGTGTCTTTAATAAAATCTAGATTATACCTTCAAAATATTAGGATAATCAGAATTTTATTACAAGACCAGAGACTCCTATTTTTGCAAGTTTAAAGCACAATAATCCTAGTATAAACCATTTAAGAAAATAAGTTAAGTGAGGCATGTTGAATGGGTCTGAAATAAAATTGTTTAAAGGTAGAGTCTGAAGACCAATCTGCCGCATCCAAAATCCGCTGAAGCGGAGCAGACTTCAAAAAGGCTTTAGAAGCAGCAGAACCTCTAACTGAATGGGCTGAGACAGAAATATCGATCCCAGCTTCTTTCATGACCCATTTAACCCATCTCGCTATGGAAGTAGAGGATACGGCAGCATGAGGGGGAATAAAGGAAATTAAAAGTTGGTTATTAGAAGGTTTTCTAAAAGGTAAAGTTCTGGATTCATAAGATTTCAAACATTCAACCACACAAAGGGAAGGTTCAGAAGGAAGGTAAGGGTAAAAGATAGATGTGGAAAGGGTTTTAGTTCTTCGTGAAATGAAAAAGGTAACGCCCTCCGGAGAGAAGCGTTTAGAATTCCAATCTAGGGCTTTAATGTCAGAAACTCTTCTGAAAGAAATTAGGCAAAGAAGAGTGGCGAGTTTAGCTGTGAGTTGTTTAAAAGATAATGAGGCATTATGTGGCCAAGACTTAAAAAGGGAAAAAATTAAGTCCACATCCCAGAAAAATTCATGTTTAGGAACTGGAGGTCGTTTTAGTCTCATGGCTTTGAGGATCCTACAAACTAAAGGATGTTTACCTACAGAAACATTATTAACCAAATTATGTCTAGCAGAAATAGCTGAGCGATGTACATTGATAGTTCTATATGCTAAACCTAAATCAAAAAGGTGTGATAAATAATTAATAATGTCAGTTAAATCTGAAGAAATGGGATCCAGATTCCTTTGCAAGCACCAGCTAGACCATTTAGACCAAGCGGCAAAGTAGCATCTACGAGTGCCCGGGGCCCAAGATTCCTGAAAGAGGGATCTTGCTCCAGCCGAAAGGCCTCGGAGAGCCCAGGGTCCCCTGAGATCGTCCATGCTACCAGGAGAAGAGAACCTTGAAGGACTAGATCGTGATAATTGCCCTCTGGATCCGTAAGAAGATGGGGAAGACAAGGAAGAAGAATCGGGAGATCGATGGACATTTCCAGAAGGGATGGATACCATGACTGTGTCGGCCAAAGGGGGGTCACAATCATTAGACGAAGGAGATCCCTGCGGACAATTGAAATCATCCTCGGGATCATCGAGAATGGAGGAAACGCGTAGACCCCTAGACGTGGCCATGGATGGAGAAAAGCATCTATGGCAGCTGCTTCCGGATCTGGGCGCCAGCTGAAATAAGGAAGAATCTGAAAATTGGTCCTGGATGCAAAAAGATCCAAACAAAAGGGACCCCTGAGAGATTGGAGCGAGAGAAAAAGACTCCTGTCCAATTTCCAATCGCTGAAATCCGTCAAATGACGAGATCCCCAGTCCGCCATTGAATTCGCTTGTCCTGGAATATATTCTGCTCTGACTGAAATGTTCCTGTCCAAACAAAGATGAATAAAATCTTTGGTGATATTGGACAGGTCCCTGGACTTGGTGCCTCCCAAACGATTGAGATACTGCACCGCAGATATATTGTCCATGCGCAGTAAAATAGAAACTGGAGAAGAAAACTTTGCAAAACTCTTGACTGCAAACGAGCCAGCCAATAATTCTAAACAATTTATGTGAAAGCGTTTTTCTTCCAGAGTCCATTTGCCACCTGTGATGGAAGGACCGCAACGAGCTCCCCAGCCTGAAAGGCTGGCATCGGATTCGATGATGAAATCCGGAGTTTTGCCAAAAATGGCTCTTCCGTTCCAGGGCTCTAAATGTGAAAGCCACCAAGAAAGTTCTTCTTTCGCTTCTGGAGATATGGGAATCAAGTGAGAGTAGGAAAAACCTTTTCTCAAATGAAGGATTTTCAATCTTTGAAGTTCGCGATAATGAAGAGGGGCAGGAAAAATAGCCTGAATAGAGGATGAAAGTAACCCTACTATCCTGGCTATAGTTCTGATGGGAACTGAATCTTTGGATAAAGTTTTGGAAATCTCTTTCTTTATATTCTTCACTTTGTCTAATGGGAGACTCAAAGTGGAAAGGATTGTATCTATCTTGAAACCTAAAAAGATTAGAGATTTGGTAGGAACCAGAACTGATTTCTGTTTGTTTACTATGAAACCTAGAGATTCCAAAAGGGAGATTGTTGAAAACAGATGATTTTGGAGTGAGAGAAAATTCTGGTCCATAATAATTATGTCGTCCAAATAGATAATTAGACGGACACCTCGAAGTCTCAACCAAGCTATTACTGGTTTGAGTAATTTTGTGAAAATCCAAGGAGCAGAGGATAGGCCGAAAGGAAGACAGGTGAAATTCCAAAACTGATCTTCCCAACGGAAAGTTAAAAATTTCCAGTGCTCTTGAGCGATTGGAACGGTTAAATAGGCGTCTGTGAGATCTAAACGAACTAACCAATCGTTTTCCCTTAGACATTCTCTTAATAAATGAATGCCTTCCATCTTGAAATGATGGTAAACAACATAAGCATTTAAAGATTTTAGATTTATAACAGGTCTGAATTGGTTGTTTTTCTTTTTGACAAGAAAAAGATTGCTTAACCCCTTAACGACTGAGGACGTGCAGGGTACGTCCTCAGAAAAAAGGCAGTTAATGCCTGAGAACGTACCCTGCACGTCCTCAGTGTGGAAAGCAGCTGGAAGCGATCCTGATCACTTCCAGCTGTTTTCCGGTTATTGCAGGATGCCTCGATATTGAGGCATCCTGCAATAACATTTTTTACCCCTCCGGTGCAGAGAGAGCCACTCTGTGGCCCTCTCTGCACCGGACATCGATGGCCGCATTCGTTGGTGGGTGGGAGCTGAAGTGGGAGGTGGGTGGGCGGCCATCGATGGCTTCTTGGTAAAAGAGGGGGGCGGGATCGGGGGCGGTATCGCCGGGGGCGCGCACGGGCGCGCGCGCGTGCACGGGGGGTGGTGGGCGGGCGCGTGCACGGGGAGGGAGCGGGTGGGAACCACTTACACTACAGAAAGGGCTTTTTTATTATGGGGAGAAAGGAGGGATAAAATCCCTGAATAAAGTGATCTAAGGGATCTGGGAGGGGGTGGGGGATTAGTCTTGGGGGGGGGGGGGAAGCTACACAGCAGAAAAAATAAAAATAAAAAAAAAAATAGACATTTTTACATGCAAACTGGGTACTGGCAGACAGCTGCCAGTACCCAAGATGGCCCCCAATAAGGCAGAGGGGGAGGGTTAGAGAGCTGTATTGGGGGGGATCAGGGAGGTTGGGGGCTAAGGGGGGAATCTTACACAGCAGCATATGTAAATATGCTATATATAAAAAAAGGATACCTTTTATTTTAGTACTGGCAGACTTTCTGCCAGTACTTAAGATGGCGGGGACAATTTTTGGGGTGGGGGAGGAAAGAGAGCTCTTTGGGAGGGATCAGGGGGTCTGATGTGTCAGGTGGGAAGCTGATCTCTACACTAAAGCTAAAATTAACCCTGCAAACTCCATACAAGCTACCTAATTAACCCCTTCATTGCTGGGCATAATTCACGTGTTGTGCGCAGTGGCATTTAGCGGCCTTCTAATTACCAAAAATCAACACCAAATCCATATATGTCTGCTATTTTTGAACAAAGGAGACCCCAGAGAAGCATTTACAACCATTTGTGCCATAATTGCACAAAATGTTTGTAAATGATTTCAGTGAGAAATCTAAAATTTTGAAAAATTTAACGTTTTTCTTTATTTGATCGCATTTGGCGGTGAAATGGTGGCATGAAATATACCAAAATGGGCGTAGATCAATACTTTGGGTTGTCTACTACACTACACTAAAGCTAAAATTACCCCAAAAAGCTCCCTACATGCTCCCTTATTAACCCCTTCCCTGCTGTGCATAATACATGCATGGTGCGCAGTGGCATTTAGCGGCCTTCTAATTACCAAAAAGCAACGTCAAAGCCATATATGTCTGCTATTTCTGAACAAAGGGGATTCCAGAGAAAAATTTACAACCATTTATGCCATAATTGCACAAGCTGTTTGTAAATAATTTCAGTGAGAATCCTAAAGTTTGTGAAAACATTTGTGAAAAAGTGAACAATTTTTTTTATTTGATCGCATTTGTCGGTGAAATGGTGGCATGAAATATACCAAAATGGGCCTAGATCAATACTTTGGGATGTCTTCTAAAAAAAAATATATACATGTCAAGGGATATTCAGGTATTCCTGACAGATATCAGGGTTCCAATGTAACTAGCGCTCATTTTGAAAAAAAGTGGTTTGGAAATAGCAAAGTGCTACTTATATTTATTGCCCTATAACTTGCAAAAAAAAGCAAAGAACGTGCAAACATTGGGTATTTCTAAACTCTGGACAAAATTTAGAAATTATTTAGCATGGGTGTTTTTTGGTGGTTGTAGATGTGTAACAGATTTTGGGGGACAAAGTTAGAAAAAGTGTGTTTTTTTCCATTTTTTCCTCATATTTTATATTTTCTTTTATAGTAAATGATAAGATATGATGAAAATAATGGTATCTTTAGAAAGTCCATTTAATGGCGAGAAAAACGGTATATAATATGTGTGGGTACAGTAAAAGAGTAAGAGGAAAATTACAGCTAAACACAAACACTGCAAAAATGTAAAAATAGCCTTGGTCCCAAATGGACAGAAAATGGAAAAGTGCTGTGGTCATTAAGGGGTTAAATAACAATTTTGAGGATGATGGACCGGAAGAATAGCTTTTTTGGAAGAAAGGGAAAAAATTTCTTTTTGAACCAGAATTTTGTCTTTTTGGGAAAAATGAATTGGTTGTGGAAATTTTATTTGAATGGGAAGGGAAATAAATTCTATGAAAATTCCTGACACCGCTTGAAGAACCCAAGGGTCGGAAGTGATTGAAGCCCAGTTTTGGGCAAACAAAGCAATTCTGCCACCAATTCTGTTTTGGGAAGAAGGAATCTGAGAGGGAACCAATAATCTTACCTGGAGCTTGTCTTGATCTTGATCTACCCCTGAAGCCTCTTTGGTTCCAAGGGCGGCTCCTTGCTGGGAAGAAAGTTGTTGAGGTTGAAGGCTCTTGGAAACTTCTGTTGAATTGATACTGATATTGGGTAGAATAATAGGGTTGATGGGACTGGTTATAATGAGACCTGGATAGGAATGGTTGACGGCCGGGAAAGCGGCCTCTGCCTCTCCCGGCCCTGTCAGAGAAACTCTGATTAGGGTAAAAAATCTTTTTAACAGAAGTTTTAACCTTATTGAGATTTGAAAAGGTGTTAACATATTGATTGAGCTCTTTCAAATAAGAGTCACCAAATAACAACCCATTGTCGTCCGGAGATATTTCATTGGAAGCGAAATCCGATATTTTTGGATCGATTTTTCGCAATATATTTCGTCGTCTCTCTAGGGTCATAGCAGCATTTGTGTTACCTATGAAACATAGGAGCCGTTGGACCCATTCTCTGACAACATATGGGTTTAGTGGGGCATCCTCTGCAACACCCTGTTCTGATAACTCGAATAACTTGGTCAGGGGACCTATGGAGTCTAACAATTTGTCCTGACAAATCCTCCAGGATCTATCAATTCCTTTTTTAACCTTGTAGCCTGGGGCACCAATGAATTTAAGGATTTTAGGGTCAACCTCAGGGGTAATTGAAGCATTTTTTGGGAGTAAGGGGCGAGGGCATTCCGCCCTCATCTTGTTGCGAGTCTGTTTCTTTAAAGGTTTCCTGAGTTGGAAATCGATAAATTTTGCCACCTCTATATTGGGGCACCATTCCGCAGAGCGGGGATGGTGAAGTTCATCGGGATTAAATCTTGGTATACCCAGACAATCAGTGAATTCTGTCTCCTCCTCAATATATTCTTTTAATTTTTTATGCATTTTCTTATGCCTTTTTATAGCAGGGGTATAATCTGAATTTTCAGATTCCACATCTATAGAATCTGAGTTTAAATCTGTATAACTACCATCCTCAGAGTTGTTTTCATCAGAGGATGATTTTTCAACATTATTTACATTTTCTTTAAATATTGTACTTGTGTTAGTATCTCCCATTTGGACACCCTTGGGATTCAGGGTTCTTTTAGCAGCAGTTTTTGTTCCCGTGCTGCGAGGAATTGCGGTGTGAGAAAAAAGCTGACGAGATTTTGTTATAAGCTTTTTGCTGGCAATTACAGAAATTGAGGGATTTTTTCTCTTTAAAGATTTTTTAGTTTCTTTAATGCCCATTAATGAAGACATTTTATTGAAAAGATTGTTCATTGACGAATCAATCATAATTTGAACAGTCTGTGCTGTTAAAGGAGGAGAACTTTCTGGGTTTTCAGACATTTTAATAACCTAATATTTTTTATTTATAATTTAAATAAAACTTTTGTAAGGTTCCTAATAAATTAAAGAACACAAAATTTTAAATATGTGTAGATAATACTTGAACAAAATATATAACTACAATTGAATTATATAATAATAATACTTAGATAGGTTTAACATATGTAAAAAAAACGTTTAGAAATTAAATAAGTAGCTTGTTTATAAACGTTTTACCACAAGATGGCAATGAAAGCAAAGAAAATGGTTTGTAAAACAATTTGTTTCGTCTGAGGGAAAAAATGGCAACAAATGTTGCCGGTCGTGAGGAGAGCTAACTCAGACTGACTGGGAAGGCAAAACACGTCAGACTGAGGGGCGGGAAGGGAAGTCCGGCCCACAAGATGGCGACCGGAACATTAGTGGCAAAGGGAAGATGGAGGAGGAAGACTGACTGCAAAACACTTCAGTCAGAAAAACCGGAGGTAATGGGGAACTATATTAATAAAAAGACAAAACCGGAGGGAATGTGGGACGAAGTGAAGAAGCTAAAATAGCAAGGGGCCGAAAAAACGGAGGCAATTTTAAAACCTTAAACATTTGCTAAATATAACAGTGAATTACTTATGTAAGCTATGAATGTTAGGGAAAAATTAATAAACGAAAATATATAAAATATATATTGACAAGGAATAAGAAAACTGAATGAAACTTTAAACTTTATTGGAGATAAAATTTATAATACTTATCTTGTCTGAGCAGCAAAAAGAAAGAGGAAGTTTGGATGCTTATTGGACAGTTTATGGTCACTATTCCTTCTCTGATTGGTCACTTTTTTCTTGGAGTTATAAGTTAGCTCTATCCTTAGCTACTTATTGTGGTTATCTGTTTTCTATGCTGTTTTAATATGTTTGTTTATGTCATTATGTACTTTTAAAAGCTGCATGGAGTAGTAAAAAGAGAGAATGCAAAAATAGGAGTCTCTGGTCTTGTAATAAAATTAAGAAACTGTCATGATCCGATCCGTTCATCACCGTGTCACTGCAGCTCCCGGATCTCCTCTGTGCTCTTCCACCGCATGTTGCCTAGCAATGTGACGCGTTCTTCTGGACACTCCTCTTGACGTCACGGCCTCTCTCTTCTCTGCCTTTAAATGCCAGCGGGAGTTCTTCCTCTGGGCCCGTTTGTCGTCTTCATTCCAGTCTGTGTTGTGAGTACATTTCTTTACTTGATTCCTGGATATTGACCCCTTGCTTGCCTGACTATGCTTTTGCCTGAACCTTACCTTGTTTGCTGGATATTTACCCCTTGCTACCTGCAAACCTGCTTAAAGGGACATTTATCATTTGTTTGTTTTACTATACTACGGCCTAAACCTGCAAACCTGCTTAAAGGGACATTTATCATTTGTTTCTACGGCCTAAACTTGCAAACCTGCTTAAAGGGACATTATCATTTGTTTGTTATACCATTCTACTTCCTAATCCTGCAATCCTGCTTAAAGGGACATTAATCATTATTTGTTTTATCATCCTATTGCCTAAACCTGCAAACCTGATTAAAGGAACTACACCTGCAACCTCTTGTGTATCCACAGTACTCTGTTCTTAACCCCAAAGGTCTTTCCGGAGATTCTGCATCTTTTGTGAGTACTCTGAATTCTACTACACTTTGTCCTTTTGTTTCCTGAGTGGGTCACGTCCTGGTTTACTCTCAGTGTGCTAGCGTGTGTTTTACTTTTCACGCTAGCAGTTGGGTTAAATCCTGGACTGATTCTTTACGGCTGACAGAAACCCAGAGAGTCCTACCTGATTGAAAGAATATCACTTCACTCTTACATATATCAAAGAAGGGCATCTGAAACATGGAGTGTCACAAAATCACCCATTTATTATTATTGGATAGGAACCTCTCCAGCAGAATACAGGTCAAGAAATGGCACTATGTTATCATGAGCTTGGTTCCTTTTTTATTTTTTCCTTTTTTTTTTTTTTGTAGTTTATAAATATTCAAGATACCTTCACAAGAGGTTGATTTTTAACTTGTTTGCTGCTAAATAATCTTTTATCAAGATAGGTGTATTATAGGTACATAGAGATCTGGAAATGAAAACTGTGGCTTTCATAAAGACAGAAGAGTCAAGTTATTAGCAGTGAAACTGATGACAATGGATTCAACGAAGACAGATTGATAGCTTATAGCAGAGGTTGCAGGAAGATTACAAATAGAAAAAAAAAAAACTTTTTCACTTTAGATTCCTTTACTTTCTAAAAGTTTCCTCTTTATAAAATGTAATTTCTTTGTGTCAATGTGTGCAGTTGTATTTTAAAATAAATGACACTGGCAGTATTCCAAGAGATAAGTAACATAAAAAAACAATATTCTAAAACTGTAATCTACTATTTCATTTACATCCCTTTTATTTGTTTTCCAGTACATTTAACTAAGCACCAAGATGAGGCTTGGCAAAAATAAAAAATCTGTGCATTAAGGATTTGTTTTTCCTTCTTATTCTCAGTAACCTTGATGATTATTTAATGGGCTGTTCTTACATGGCCCTGAGTGCTTGATTAATGGACAAGGGCTTTAGCTATCATAGAAATTGTGGTGTGATTAAGAGCCCTGCTGATTTGAGAAGCTTGTTAAAAATGTGTGTACAATTAATCATCTATGGATCTTAATTAAAATTGCCCCTTGGTGCTTTATGTCACCTGCTTACATCAGTTTTCCATGTTAAAAAATATCCTGGAAAGAGCATCCTAATATGACATAAAATGTGTAATGCACAGACCAAGATTGTAACAAGGCTGTTTAATATTTAAAAGAGAATTCAAGCTGTGTTACTTAAAGGAAAAAGGACATACAGGATACTATTATCAGTGTTATTTATACAAGCTATATTTACATTAAGGACTGACTCTACTGCTGTTAAGTTAAAAATCCATTACAATGATAAAATAATATGATTTGGTGTGAAGCAGAGTTATTTTTATTTACTTTTGGTTCTATGGTTATATTCATGGAAAGGTAATCTTTCTAGGTTTAACAGAACTTACACTAACTAAAGGAATGTAGAGCAGAATGCTTTTTCTTTTATGTCTAGAGTGGGGGGTTGGGCACTTAGATAAGTATAACATTTATTTTCCAGTCTACCTTTAAATGCCTATAACATGATTAACATAAGGTATATATGATAAGCTTTATTTATTGAAGTTCATTCACTGTGAGTTGCAGGGGGAAAAAAAAGATGTTTCATTTTAAAAATGTAACACGTCTTTACACAAATAGCTACACTATAAGCAGCAAACAATGAACAATGTGCAATTTCCCCTTAAGCCCTGTTGATATCAGATGTATGGTCTCTGAATAAAGCATTACACCCCAATCATACCTCAGATTAGACTAGTGGCACTGCACAAACGTTATGCCATCTTTATTCCTAAATAAAAGATGCCACTACGCCCTCTTATCAACACCTCATATTTGTGTTGCCTATCAAGTTAGCCAATTAGATGCCATACTGCACACTCCTAAACTATTCTTTAGTTTTTCTAATTGCAATATAACAGGTCACACATTCTGCAATCAAAAGCAGAGTGCACATTTATTTTCAGTGGCTGAATAACATTTCAGCACAATCTAATTCAGCACTGGACAGCAGCCAATGATGTTAATAACATATGCACTAAAGTTATATTGCTAATGGACACATCTAGTCTTGTGCTTTCATGCTCTCTTTTGATAACCAATATTAACTTACAAAAGCTTGTGTTCACTCTTACGAATATTGTTTTCAGTAAATGTTTTTAAAAATGCCCTGACTACTTTGGAGTCAAAACATTAAAATGATTCTATACAAGTCTGAATTTCATGAACTTATAATTATTAATGTTAAATATTCTTAATATTAAAACAATAAAATTGACTATAGAAATATATTCTTATGTGGAATGTACATATATATTATAAGGACAATAGAGTTTTATGTTTTAAAATAAAATAAAAAACTTGAACTAAATAGGCATCTTACAGTAGTTGATAGTTTGTCAATTATTCCAAAGTAGGGTTCACACAATCTCCCTTCTCTTCCTTTTTAAAGGGCCGTAATAGTTTAAAAATGACATACTTAAATTTGTTATAGAATGTAATTTTAAGACTATTTACCCTACACTACTGTGTGTTTATACCCCAGAAAGTGGATAAACACACAGTAAAAGTACCACCTGCAGAGTGCTCCTGGACATGAGCAAAAACCGCAACTGATCAAATTAGCAACTCTAGTCACACCAATTAGATGTGCAACTAGCACTGCTGCATGAATCAGTGCTCTGCAGGTCCTGAAAGGTACTTCTACCTTGTGTTTAATCCCTTTGTGGGGTTTAAACACATAGTAGTGCAGGGTCACTAGCCTGAAAATTACATGCTGTAATGAATTAGATCATATATATATATATATATATATATATATATATATATATATATATATATATATATATATATATATATATATATATATATATATATATATATATATATATATATATATATATATATATAACTATTATGGCCCATTAAAGCTTATCTGTAAGTGGAATGATTAATGAGCAAGCTGACAATTTACACTTGAGGCTTGGTAGCAAAGACGTTACAAACTTTGTTCTAGAAATTATTAATGCAATGATTGACCTGCAGGCACAGAATAAACTTCATTGAATGTTATTACTTTAAAGGGACATTAAACACTTTGAGATGGTAAAATAAAATGATAAATCGTATATATAAAAAACCTCTACAATATACTTTCATTAATTATTTTGTCCCCTTTTCCTGTAATTATATTTTGACATTGTGAGTATTATATTCCACACAACCATTGGCTAAACACTCTAGTGACCTATTTATAACTGTCTGTAATTAGCCATAGAAGAGAAGGTAACCTAAGTTACAACATGGATGGTAGCCCCCATTGTTTTATAGACACTATGGGCCAATTTATCAATGTCTGTCCGATATGATACGCTGTTGCGTATCATGTCCGATAGACATCGCTGAATGCCGACAGCATATGCTGTCGGCATTTATCATTGTACAAGCAGTTCACCAGAACTGCTTGTGCAATGCCGCCCCCTGCAGATTCGCGGCCAGGGGGTGTCAATAAGCCCGATCGTATAGGATCGGGTGGATTGCAGATTGCAATCTCAGAGGCAGTTATAGAGCAGCGGTCTATAGAGCTTGATCATTCGGCCCCTATAACTTTGCACTTATTTTGTCAATATTTAAACAGCCAATGAAACTTTAAAAAATAAATCTACATGTTTTTCTCAGACTAATCTTTTCTTTGAATTCATCTATCTATCATTTATTTAGTGTTTAATGTCCCTTTAATGACAGAAAAGATCAACAAGCATTATACATACTTGATGATATAACTGGTTTAAGCAATGATTCACAGGCAGGCACAGTATAAACTTGAATGAAGGTTAGCACTTTTAAGGCACAGATGAATAAGAATAACTTTGCACACTTGTTTTTGGAGTTAATAAGACAAGGATGCATATGCTGGCAGGCATGGTACATGAACTACAGAAGTAGATAACCAAAAGGCATTTTGCAAGATTTAGCTGCATAACAAGGAAAAAGAAGAAGCTGGACAATAAAGGGCCAGAATAGAGAGGGCATATTTAGGAACCTCCCAGGAGAAGCAGATGGCAGAGAAGACCAAAGATCACTAGGATATAAACTGGACTCTAGAGGTTGTGAAATAGCCAGGAAAAGAGTCATCAAACACTGACTGGCCTATTAAATAGCTCTAAAAAGCATAAGCATGCTATTACACACAATGTCAGGAGCAATAAGTCCCTAAACAGCACACGCCATGGTGGCATGGGTACAAGCTGGTGAGAACAACTAGCTGACAGTCACTGCTGGGGCTACATTATACAGGTGTATGTCACAGAAAAGAGTCAGCGCTTCCAGTGGGGATTAACTGAGTCATAGCAGGATATTTATATTACCTTTAGCGCTCTAACCTTCATTGTTATCAATACATTATACAGGGTCACATAGGATCTAGGTCTATGGGTAAGGTTTGACAGTTCTCTGAATGAATATGTAATAACCCCCAAAACGGAAAACAGCTTTTGATTTCTAATATGCCAACAACTGATTAAGAAGCACGCTGGATCTTAAAGAACTATTGATGCATTGAAAAATACTGCTGCGTAATCTATTTTCTTAGACATATTCAAATAAATAAGGCAAGAAGCAGCAAATCTTTAAAAGATATATGTTAATGTTTATTTGGCAAGCTTGATGCAAATAGACGAATACATGCAATATAATCCATTGTTTTGCATTTCCTGTAAAGTGGCACACACAGAATTCATGCACACACTGGTTGAATAATTCATGCACAAAGTTAAACATGTCTCAAGTGCATAGACTAGGGTTGCCACCTCGGCCATGGACACTTATGAGTTACACATGCTGCAGGGTATGCAGGCAGGAACATGTATTGTGTTTCTGGACAACACTATTTATATGCACTTTTTATGTACCTCCCTGCACACCCTGCAGCATGTGTAAGTGTCCAGGAAAACATGGCTGAGGTGGCAGCCCTTGCATAGACATCTCACATAAACATATATATTGTCACATGTTATACATATATGTATTTAGGTTTCTAAATTACTTCTTTATGTTTATTAATTTTACATTTGAAGCCATATATTTGAAAATGGTATATACTTCTTAAATGTTAAAGTCAATTCCTTATTTTAAAGGGACAGTAAAGTCAAAATTAAACTTTCATGATTCAACTAGAGCATGCAATTTTAAACAACTTTCAAATTTTCTTCTGTTATCAAATTTGCTTTTTTCTCTTGGTATCTTTTATTGAAAAGTAAAACTAGGTAGGCTCATAAAATCTTAGGAGTGTTCACATGTCTTTAGTACTCTATGGCAGCAGTGTTTTGCAACATTGTATAGCTACAAATAATGGTTCAAATATGAGCCTTCCTAGTTTTACTTTTCAATAAAAGAAACCAGGAGAATGAAGAAAATTTGATAACAGAAGTAAATTGTTTAAAATGACATGCTCTATCTGAATTATGATAGTTTAATTTTGACTAGACTGTCCCTTTAAATTGAATGCATTATATGAAAACAAATTGTAATAAAAATGTTTTTTGTTTCATAAAATATCTAACATTACAAACTACAATTTTCAGAGTTATATTACAGTAAAAGCAGGTAAAATAAATAGGGATCATGAAGTACAAAGTTGTCAATACATTAAAAGGGAATTACATTTTGAGTTTAAATGTTCTTTTAATGGAGTTGTGAAATCTTAAGGCCCTTAAGAAAACAATAGTTATAAAGTGCACAATCTAGACTTTAAAACATACATTTTTCTACCTCTTGTAACATTTGTCACATAAATAGCCTGTGACAAATCTAATCATTGATTACAAACATCTGATTCCGAAGATCCCTAAAGCAATAAGACATTGCTTACTTTGTTCCAGTAGATGGCACACACCCACTGTGGTTGTAAATCAATATGTCTCAAAAATGTGTTAGTAGAACTGTCTGGGAGAGGATAGTTTTATATCAGCAAAGCAAAACCATGCTGGCCCACAGGATGTAAACTGTGATTCACACAGGAAAGTTACATTTAGGGGCCGATTTATGAAAACCTACTACACCCCTTGCGACTGCAGATTTTAACAAGAGAACCTGCAGTCCGTATTTAACAAGCAGCGGTCATCAGACCGCTGCTTTCCTAAACTTTTGTCATCTCTTAGTTGGCGAATCTCAATCTCCCCGTTCGCGTCCGTCCAGGGACATTGACAGCTCCTGCCAGCGCGTGATTGGCTGTGCGCGGGCGGGATTGCACGCAAGCGCAAAATAGCGCTCGTGTGCAATGCTGAATTCCAGAAGTGGAATTCAGCCTGCCAGAGGCAAACTGCGGCAGAGAGGGGCGTGTATGTGCGCCCCAGCTTGATAAATCGACCCCTTAGCGTCATGTGTAAGTCTGTGACTGAAAAAATAATTTGAAGCATTCATATTTTCTTCTAACGTGAATAAGAATATAATTTAGACTTTTTATCTTATAATAATAATCTAATAAGAAAGATGGAAGATTCTAGTGCAGAAGGTGTACAATTTAGTTCTAGAAAGAGAGAAATTACATTACCGTCATAGCTTCTATGTAACAAAATTATTTAAACATAATTTTTAATCCAAGAGGTTTGTACTTCAGTGTGCTCATATCCTATTTTGTTTGCTTTGTATTGCATATTAAAAATACATCTACAGGTGGCCCTCGTTTTACAACGGTTCAATTTACACCGTTTCAGAATAACAACCTTTTTTTCCAGTCATGTGATTGCTATTGAAAAGCATTGAGAAGCAGTGCATTTCTTAAAATAGCCAGTAGGTGGAGCTGCCCGCTTGTGTTGCAGCAAAGTCAAGCAAGTTGAAATTGATCAGTTTAACCAAACCTGAGCTATCGAGCAGATTTCAAATGAACAAGATCTTCCTGTCTATAAATCAATCCAGATTGGAATGCATAGAAAAAACTGCAGAAAAATGCAAGTGAAGTCTGTGTTGTGTGATTATTTTATTAGGTTTATAATGCTGTTTAGCAAATGTTTTTGTTCATTTAACTTGGTTTAATGATATATTCTGTGTTGTGTGATTATTTTATTAGGTTTATAATGCAGTTTAGCATTTAAAGTCTTCATTTCAAAGCTTTAAAAATAATGTATTAGGTGTTACTTATGACAATTTTGAGAGGGGCCTGGAACCTATCTCCATCACTTCCCATTGACTTACATTATAAACTGGGTTTCAATTTACAACGGTTTCGATTTAACATAAAATCACAGTTTAATATTCTTTTAAAATCACAGTAAAAATGTAAAACCTATGCCTCAGAATAGCTAAAAAATAATAACCAAAAACACATTCACACTGAATTAATCAATACACCAATCTCTCAGAATCGTTATACACATAACACTCTCAGATACGTATAGCAACAATATGTTCAATGTTAATGATCATAAATGTCCAGCTGTTAATGTCTCTTTTGGGGATCCCCACGTAAGAATCCTAAAATCTTAGGGCCAATTGATTAAATGACTTTTTAGTCCTCCAAACAAAACTTTTTTGTGTGCCTCCAGCTGTCAGCGTCCTCGCTTAACCTTTGATAGCTTCGGTATAATGCGGCTGCAATTTTAGAGCGGCTTACCTCCTCTTCCCCTTTCGCTGTATCAGCGATGAAAAAAATCTCTAATACTGGGTGGAGCAGGGAGGCTTTCTTACCTCCTCTTAGTGTCTTCTTGTCGGCCTTCTCACCTGACTCGACACTGCGGCTTCTCCTCTGGTATCGGCTTCCAAATTCCGTTAGTGACGTCACCCGGTTTCCGGATCCTAGGTGACTACTTGCGCAAGTATTACCACGGATGTATCCAGACGATCCTCTGCACTTGAGTACACCAGGGTATGCAGAGTTCAGTATTATACACAATTTCAAACAGCAATTTCAAACAGCAGGATAGTCCTCTACGCGTTTCAACCCCTTTCAGGGTCTTTGTCAAGATACTATTTCCTGCATCTTCAATCCTTAAATATCCTGTTTACACAGGTGATTCGTCAGCGCTCCACTTCCTTTTGACAGGTACATATTTCTGGGGGGGGGGGGGGAAGGTAGCCGCACATGTAGTTCTTTCCTTAATCAGCCATCCTTGATAAACTCATATTTCTGGACCAGCTATTTTAGAATTCTTACAATAATCTAACCCAATCATACATTACTTCCACACAAATTAATAGACATAACTCCAAACCATAATTACATAAAGAGTGATTCCAAATGAATATAAATCTACTCTAAAAGATTCTAAAATAGGACTAAAAAAATTAATGTATGTACAAAATACAATAAATGACTTAAAGGGAAAAGAGTGCAGGGTAAACCTCAAATCAATGTTAAGTTCATAAAAATTCTAAAAACCCCTAAATATTAACCATTCTATGGATAAAACCACTATTTAATTAAATAGACATAAGGGAAATAGGATTCAACCAAAAAAAATTAAATTCTCTTGATATGAATTAATTTTGAAATAATTTATAAAATTTTTGGTTGAATCCTATGTGTATAATACTGAACTCTGCGTACCCTGGTGTACTCAAGTGCAGAGGATCGTCTGGATACATCCGTGGTAATACTTGCGCAAGTAGTCACCTAGGATCCGGAAACCGGGTGACGTCACTAACGGAATTTGGAAGCCGATACCAGAGGAGAAGCCGCAGTGTCGAGTCAGGTGAGAAGGCCGACAAGAAGACACTAAGAGGAGGTAAGAAAGCCTCCCTGCTCCACCCAGTATTAGAGATTTTTTTCATCGCTGATACAGCGAAAGGGGAAGAGGAGGTAAGCCGCTCTAAAATTGCAGCCGCATTATACCGAAGCTATCAAAGGTTAAGCGAGGACGCTGACAGCTGGGGGCACACAAAAAAGTTTTGTTTGGAGGACTAAAAAGTCATTTAATCAATTGGCCCTAAGATTTTAGGATTCTTATGTGGGGATCCCCAAAAGAGACATTAACAGCTGGACATTTATGATCATTAACATTGAACATATTGTTGCTATACGTATCTGAGAGTGTTATGTGTATAACGATTCTGAGAGATTGGTGTATTGATTAATTCAGTGTGAATGTGTTTTTGGTTATTATTTTTTAGCTATTCTGAGGCATAGATTTTACATTTTTACTGTGATTTTAAAAGAATATTAAACTGTGATTTTATGTTACCTTTGGTTTACTAGTCCTTTACACTCAAGGTTGTATATACCCATCTATAAATCCTACAGCTCTTTAGCGCCTTCTACACCTATTGTTTTGTTTATTAATCACAGAGGCAAAACGTATATGGTTATGCAAAACTGGGGAATGGGTAATAAATGGATTATATATATTTAAACAATAAAAATACTGGGGTACACTGTCCTTTAAATGAAACTCTCCCCACTAAATAATATATTATATTATTTTATAACTTTGATAAATTCTGTGGGGGGTTTAATTTTACAATTTTCATGACTTTTTGTTTAACTCTAGATACCCACACATATACATACAAAGTAGATGTGTGTTTATTTTGCAATACTGAAATTAATCTCCACCACCATATGAAATATTATATATTATTATATTATTACATTTAGTGTGGTTGGGAAAGTTTTATTTCAGAATTTCCATGATTTTTAAGGCTAAGGGCTAGATTACAAGTATACCGCTATTCAGAGATAGGCACGGACCAAGGCTGTGCCGGACATTTTCCAAAGTACATACGTTAGTGAAGGACACCAAGGTACATTTCAAATTAAAAACATCAAACAACACTATCTTTACCGAGAGGGTACTGGATGCATGGTGGAATAGCCATCCAGCAGAAGTGGTAGAGACAATGAAGTAGTTTAAACATGTATGGAATAGGCATAACGTTATGCTAGATATAAGATGAGGCCAGGAACTAATGAAAGTATTCAGAAAACTGGGCAGACTAGATAGGCCGAATGGTTCCTATCTGCTGACATATTCTATGTTTCTATAAGTCAGGAGAGCGACACTTTGCTGTCAAATGGGCTGCACGTTGGATGCCCCTGGTCTAGTTCCACAAATACAAATTAGTCATCTAATCAAACAAGTTTAAAACAACATTTATATAAAGACTGCTTTTGGTATTACCTTTTATTTTTTGTGTGGTTATATTGAGAGTCTGCAACTCCTGACCAAACTCACCCACCTTGATGTTAATTGCATGATCATCATGGTTGGTTACTTACTTGGTTACGTAAGGTTTTTCAGAGTAGGCAACAACACCAGCACCACGCTGCCGCACAGATCAAGGAATTGGGACGGGTTACGACTCACGGTTAGTTGACTGCAGGCAGCTTGCTTCTTCCCTCACTTTCCCGCCACTAAGCGTGGCGTCGCTTCGGTCAAGGAAGAGTGAGGACCAGCATTCATCTGCCCTATTCCTCCCTCCCTCCACAAAACGAGTAGCGGACACTGCAAGGGCCAGTCACGGACTCCAGTGTCCGTGTACGGACACCTTGCCTATCCCTGGCGCTATTTTGTGCTCCCGATTGTGCTTTAACTTTGTTAGACAGAGGCTTTTTGTGCACGTAGTGTTAAAGGGACAGTATACACCAATTTTCATATAACTGCATGTAATAGATACTACTATAAAGAAGAATTTAGTACTGTTGATAAGGTAAGGCTTGGACACCCACTGAAAGGGGGTGAGAAAACAGGAAGAGCAGACACTCTCCCCTCCCCTGTATATGAAAAGACCCATTACACAAAAAGGAGCAAGCAGGAGTCTGTAGACATCAGTATACGTCTGATAATTTGGGGCTTGGTTAGGAGTCAGGAAATCAGCACACTGTTATTTAAAAATAAGCAAAACTATAGATTTTGAAAAAAAAAACCCAGATGGGCTATATAAATAAAAGAAACATCTAGTGAACAGTATCTCTTTAAGTTGCGCTTACCCGATGAGTGTAAAACACTATTGCGCTTGAGTGAACACGTTTACATTCAACTCATAATAGGCACTTTATTTCCATCATTTGCAAACAGCTATATCACTTGTGCGCTACAGTTAGCATGCCACTTGTAATCTAGCCCTTAATTGGGACGTTAAAGGGACAGTATACACTCATTTTCATATAACTGCATGTAATAGACACGACTATAAAGAATAAGATGCACAGATACTGATATAAAAAATCCAGTATAAAATGGTTTAAAAACGTACTTAGAAGCTTTCAGTTTAGCTCTGTTGAAAAGGTAGCTGGAAAGCCCACTGCAAGTGGGAAATAAGACACTCCCCCTTCTTTTGAATATGAAAAGCACCTTTACACAAACAGGAGCAAGCTGGAGAAGGTAGCTGACGGTATTCAAATAAAACTTTGGGGCTTGGTTAGGAGTCTGAAAATCAGAGCAATGTTCTTTAATAGTGATGTCGGGCGAACCGGGCGAACCGGAATAGGCAGGCGAATTTTAAAACCCACAGGGACTCTTTCTGGCCACAATAGTGATGGAAAAGTTGTTTCAAGGGGACTAACACCTGGACTGTGGCATGCCGGAGGGGGATCCATGGCAAAACTCCCATAGATAATTACATAGTTGAGGCAGAGTCTGGTTTTAATCCATAAAGGGCATAAATCACCTAACATTCCTAAATTGTTTGGAACCGGGAGATGGAAAAAGATGCTTGGTCGGTCCTCCTACTTCAAATTTGGGACACTGCGCGTGCAATCTAATGTGCCACCAGATAGGAGTGGTGTGTTAAGTGATACTATTCTTATCAGTTTAATCCCTGTTACGTCCCCTATCAGTGTTGTTTTTTTTAAATGTACACTACTGTTACAACATATATGAGTGGTGGCACTGGTGTGACACTGTGCCCTGGCAGGCAAGCAGGCACTGAAACGCACACGTGTGAAGGAAACTGACTGCTATTATTTTACAGTCAAAAAAGTGTTGTTTTTTTTTAAATGTACACTACTGTTACACCAACCAGATATGAGTTGCACTGGTGTGACACTGTGCCCTGGAAGGCAGGCACTGAAACGCACACGTGTGAATGAAACTGACTGCTATTATTTCACAGTCAAAAAAAGTTTTTTTTTTTAAATGTACACTACTGTTACACCAGATATAAGTGGTGGTACTGGTGTGACACTGTGCCCTGGCAGGCAGGCAGGCAGGCAGGCACTGAAACACACACGTGTGAAGAAAACTGACTGCTATTATTTCACAGTCAAAAAAGTGTTTTTTTTTTTTAAATGTACACTACTGTTACACCAGATATGAGTGGTGGCACTGGTGTGACACTGTGCCCTGGCAGGCAGGCACTGAAACGCACACGTGTGAAGGAAATTGACTGCTATTATTTCACAGTCAAAAAAGTGTTGTTTTTTTTAAATGTACACTACTGTTACAACAGATATGAGTGGTGGCACTGGGCAAGTGGGCACAGTATAAGCTGTGAGCCTGACACACACGCTGGCAGGCAAGCAACTGCAATTAGATTACACAGGAAAAAAAAACCCCTAAAATGGGCTTTTTGGGGTGCTGTCCTTACAGCAGAGATCAGATGAGTCCTTCAGGACTGTAGTGGACACTGAATACACTAGCCTAGCTATCGATTTCCCTATTAAATCAGCACCAGCTACACTGTCCCTCATCTCACTAAGAATGCAGCTTCAGAATGAATCTAAAATGGATGCTGTCCAGGAGGTGGGAGGGTCTGCTGCTGATTGGCTGGAATGTGTCTGCTGACTGTGAGGTACAGGGTCAAAGTTTACTCAATGATGACGAAAAGGGGGCGGATCGAACATCGCATATGTTCGCCCGCCGCGGCGAATGCGAACAAGCTATGTTCGCCGGGAACTATTCGCCGGCGAACTATTAGCGATATCACTATTCTTTAAAAATAAGCAAAATTATACATTTTTTAAAAAAAACAAACTTTATGGGCTTTATAAATAGATCATCTACAAAACATTTATGCAAAGAAAAAATGAGTGTATAATGGCCCTTTAAGCTCTGACATTAATGTAAATTTTGTCCTTGAATGCACACACAGACACCCATATAAACACTCTTACATATACAAATGCGCACATATATACACACCAGTGGTGGTTCTATGGGGGGCTGAGGGCTGTTATGCACCTGCAAATGCACGTGCATGTTCTACTACTGATATTATTCTGTTTGGGGCATTTTATTTCCATGTTTTTTTAAATAGGAAGGTGCCATGTGTGTATATTGTTAAATTTGCTGTGGTTTGGGAAATTTAATTTCAGAATTTCTATGATTTTCATGGCTAGATTGTTAAACTCTGGCATTCATGTACAAAAGGCAGGGTACTGTATGTTCAGTGACAATGGGGTGCTGTGTTTTTAGTGACAGCAAGGGTTCTCTATGTGCAAAACAGGATACTATGGGGCATATGTATCAAGCTCCGAAAGGAGCTTGATGCCTCGTGTTTCTGGTGAGCCTGCAGACTCACCAGAAACAGCAGTTATGAAGCAGCGGTCACAAAGACCGCTGCTCCATAACCTGTCTGCCTGCTCGGAGCAGGCGGACAGACATCGCCGGAAATCAACCCGATCGAGTACGATCGGGTTGATTGACACCCCCTGCTGGCGGCCCATTGGCCACGAGTCTGCAGGGGGCTGCGTTGCACCAGCAGCTCTTGTGAGCTGCTGGTGCAATGCTGAATACGGCGAGCGTATTGCTCGCCGTATACAGCGAGGTCTGTCGGACCTGATACGCACTGTCGGATCAGGTCCGACAGACCTTGATAACTAGAGGCCTGTGTGTGCAGTACCAATGAAGATGCTATGTTTGTAGTGGCAACGAGGGTGCAGTGTTTGTAGAGAAAGGATGCTGTGTGTTCAGGGGTAATGAGGGGTATTTGTTTGTAGTAAGAATCAGAGTGCTGCATGTGCAATGAGAGTAAGTGTGCTGTGTGTTCAAAGACAGAGTGCTGTGTATGCAGTGAGAACAAGGGTACTGCGCGTGCAGAATGAATGAGAGTGCTGTGTGAGTGCAGTGAGAACAAGGGTACTGCACATGCAAAGGCAGTGTGCCACAGTATGCTGGCGTAGGTCCTCCAATATTTCCAGGGCTGGTCTGATTTCCCAGTCCGGCCCTGGCAAGATTCAGTTTGCTGCATGTGCAGTGAGAATGAGGATACAGTGTTTGTAGTGACTACCAGTGTGCTGCGTGTATAGTGAAGATGAGGTTGCTGCATAAGCAGAGGCAGTGTACTGTGTATGTAGTGAGAATGAGGGTGCTGTGTGTGCAGAGGCAGTGTACTGTGTATGTAGTGAGAATGAGGGTGCTGTGTGTGCAGAGGCAGTGTGCTGTATATGTAGTGGGAATGAGGGTGCTGTGTGTGCAGAGGCAGTATACTGTGTATGTAGTGAGAATGAGGGTGCTGTGTGTGCAGAGGCAGTGTAAAGTGTATGTAGTGAGAATGAGGGTGCTGTGTGTGCAGAGGCAGTGTACTGTGTATGTAGTGAGAATGAGGGTGCTGTGTGTGCAGAGGCAGTGTGCTGTATATGTAGTGGGAATGAGGGTGCCGTGTGTGCAGAGGCAGTATACTGTGTATGTAGTGAGAATGAGGGTGCTGTGTGTGCAGAGGTAGTGTAAAGTGTATGTAGTGAGAATGAGGGTGCTGTGTGTGCAGAGGCAGTGTACTGTGTATGTAGTGAGAATGAGGGTGCTGTGTGTGCAGAGACAGTGTAAAGTGTATGTAGTGAGAATGAGGGTGCAGTGTGTGCAGAGGAAGTGTACTGTGTATGTAGTGAGAATGAGGGTGCTGTGTGTGCTGAGGCAGTGTACTGTGTATGTAGTGAGAATGAGGGTGCTGTGTGTGCAGAGAAAGTGTACTGTGTATGTAGTGAAAATGAGGGTGCTGTGTGTGCAGAGGAAGTGTACTGTGTATGTAGTGAGAATGAGGGTGCTGTGTGTGCAGAGGCAGTGTACTGTGTATGTAGTGAGAATGAGAGTGCTGTGTGTGCAGAGGCAGTGTACTGTGTATGTAGTGAGAATGAGGGTGCTGTGTGTGCAGAGGC
Source organism: Bombina bombina (assembly GCF_027579735.1). Classification (NCBI taxonomy): domain Eukaryota; kingdom Metazoa; phylum Chordata; class Amphibia; order Anura; family Bombinatoridae; genus Bombina; species Bombina bombina. Next base: position 755,308,108 of record NC_069501.1, on the reverse strand, counting down.
AGGGTACTGTGTATCTAGTGAGAATGAGGGTGCTGTGTGTGCAGAGGTAGTGTATTGTGTATGTAGTGAGAATGAGGGTGCTGTGTGTGCAGAGGCAATGTAAAGTGTATGTAGTGAGAATGAGGGTGCTGTGTGTGCAGAGGCAGTGTGCTGTATATGTAGTGGGAATGAGGGTGCTGTGTGTGCAGGGGCAGTGCACTGTGTATGTAGTGGGAATGAGGGTGATGTGTGTACAAAGAAAGTGTACTGTGTATGTAGTGAGAATGAGGGTGCTGTGTGTGCTGAGGCAGTGTACTGTGTATTTAGTGAGAATGAGGGTGCTGTGTGTGCAGAGGCAGCGTACTGTGTATGTAGTGAGAATGAGGGTGCTGTGTGTGCTGAGGCAGTGTACTGTGTATGTAGTGAGAATGAGGGTGCTGTGTGTGCAGAGGCAGCGTACTGTGTATGTAGTGAGAATGAGGGTGCTGTGTGTGCTGAGGCAGTGTACTGTGTATGTAGTGAGAATGAGGGTGCTGTGTGTGCTGAGGCAGCGTACTGTGTATGTAGTGAGAATGAGGGTGCTATGTGTGCTGAGGCAGTGTACTGTGTGTATAGAGAAAATGAAGGTGCTGTGTGTGCAGAGTTAGTGTGCTGTGCATGTAGTGAGAATGAGGGTGCTGTGTGTGCAGAGGCAGTGTAAAGTGTATGTAGTGAGAATGAGGGTGCTGTGTGTGCAGAGACAGTGTGCTGTGTATGTAGTCAGAATGAGGGTGCTGTGTGTGCAGAGGAAGTATACTGTGTATGTAGTGAGAATGAGGGTGCTGTGTGTGCAGAGGAAGTATACTGTGTATGTAGTGAGAATGAGGGTGCTGTGTGTGCAGAGGAAGTATACTGTGTATGTAGTGAGAATGAGGGTGCTGTGTGTGCTGAGGCAGTGTACTGTGTATGTAGTGAGAATGAGGGTGCTGTGTTTGCAGGGGCAGTGTACTGTGTATGTAATGAGAATGAGGGTGCTGTGTGTACAGAGTCAGTGTACTGTGTATGTAGTGAGAATGAAGGTGCTGTGTGTGCAGAGGCAGTGTGCTGTGTATGTAGTGAGAATGAGGGTGCTGTGTGTGCAAGGGCAGTGTGCTGTGTATGTAGTGAGAATGATGGTGCTGTGTGTGCAGAGGCAGTGTACTGTGTATATAGTGAGAATGAGGGTGCTGTGTGTGCAGAGGCAGTGTGCTGTGTTGTATGTAGTGAGAATGAGGGTGCTGTGTGTGCAGAGGCAGTGTACTGTGTATGTAGTGAGAATGAGGGTGCTGTGTGTGCAGAGGCAGTGTGCTGTGTATGTAGTGGGAATGAGGGTGCTGTGTCTGCAGGGGCAGTGTACTGTGTATGTAATGAGAATGAGGGTGCTGTGTGTGCAGAGGCAGTGTGCTGTATATGTAGTGGGAATGAGGGTGCTGTGTGTGCAGGGGCAGTGCACTGTGTATGTAGTGGGAATGAGGGTGCTGTGTGTACAAAGAAAGTGTACTGTGTATCTAGTGAGAATGAGGGTGCTGTGTGTGCAGAGGCAGTGTACTGCGTGTATAGTGAAAATTAGAGTGTTGTGTGTGCAGAGGCAGTGTGCTGTGTATGTGTAGTGAGAATAAGGGTGTTGTGTGTGCAAGGGCAGTGTGCTGTGTATGTAGTGAGAATGAGGGTGTTGTGTGTGCAGAGGCAGTGTGCTGTATATGTAGTGGGAATGAGGGTGCTGTGTGTGCAGAGGCAGTATACTGTGTATGTAGTGAGAATGAGGGTGCTGTGTGTGCAGAGGCAGTGTAAAGTGTATGTAGTGAGAATGAGGGTGCTGTGTGTGCAGAGGCAGTGTACTGTGTATGTAGTGAGAATGAGGGTGCTGTGTGTGCAGAGGCAGTGTGCTGTATATGTAGTGGGAATGAGGGTGCCGTGTGTGCAGAGGCAGTATACTGTGTATGTAGTGAGAATGAGGGTGCTGTGTGTGCAGAGGTAGTGTAAAGTGTATGTAGTGAGAATGAGGGTGCTGTGTGTGCAGAGGCAGTGTACTGTGTATGTAGTGAGAATGAGGGTGCTGTGTGTGCAGAGACAGTGTAAAGTGTATGTAGTGAGAATGAGGGTGCAGTGTGTGCAGAGGAAGTGTACTGTGTATGTAGTGAGAATGAGGGTGCTGTGTGTGCTGAGGCAGTGTACTGTGTATGTAGTGAGAATGAGGGTGCTGTGTGTGCAGAGAAAGTGTACTGTGTATGTAGTGAGAATGAGGGTGCTGTGTGTGCAGAGGAAGTGTACTGTGTATGTAGTGAGAATGAGGGTGCTGTGTGTGCAGAGGCAGTGTACTGTGTATGTAGTGAGAATGAGGGTGCTGTGTGTGCAGAGGCAGTGTACTGTGTATGTAGTGAGAATGAGGGTGCTGTGTGTGCAGAGGCAGGGTACTGTGTATCTAGTGAGAATGAGGGTGCTGTGTGTGCAGAGGTAGTGTATTGTGTATGTAGTGAGAATGAGGGTGCTGTGTGTGCAGAGGCAATGTAAAGTGTATGTAGTGAGAATGAGGGTGCTGTGTGTGCAGAGGCAGTGTGCTGTATATGTAGTGGGAATGAGGGTGCTGTGTGTGCAGGGGCAGTGCACTGTGTATGTAGTGGGAATGAGGGTGATGTGTGTACAAAGAAAGTGTACTGTGTATGTAGTGAGAATGAGGGTGCTGTGTGTGCTGAGGCAGTGTACTGTGTATTTAGTGAGAATGAGGGTGCTGTGTGTGCAGAGGCAGCGTACTGTGTATGTAGTGAGAATGAGGGTGCTGTGTGTGCTGAGGCAGTGTACTGTGTATGTAGTGAGAATGAGGGTGCTGTGTGTGCAGAGGCAGCGTACTGTGTATGTAGTGAGAATGAGGGTGCTGTGTGTGCTGAGGCAGTGTACTGTGTATGTAGTGAGAATGAGGGTGCTGTGTGTGCTGAGGCAGCGTACTGTGTATGTAGTGAGAATGAGGGTGCTATGTGTGCTGAGGCAGTGTACTGTGTGTATAGAGAAAATGAAGGTGCTGTGTGTGCAGAGTTAGTGTGCTGTGCATGTAGTGAGAATGAGGGTGCTGTGTGTGCAGAGGCAGTGTAAAGTGTATGTAGTGAGAATGAGGGTGCTGTGTGTGCAGAGACAGTGTGCTGTGTATGTAGTCAGAATGAGGGTGCTGTGTGTGCAGAGGAAGTATACTGTGTATGTAGTGAGAATGAGGGTGCTGTGTGTGCAGAGGAAGTATACTGTGTATGTAGTGAGAATGAGGGTGCTGTGTGTGCAGAGGAAGTATACTGTGTATGTAGTGAGAATGAGGGTGCTGTGTGTGCTGAGGCAGTGTACTGTGTATGTAGTGAGAATGAGGGTGCTGTGTTTGCAGGGGCAGTGTACTGTGTATGTAATGAGAATGAGGGTGCTGTGTGTACAGAGTCAGTGTACTGTGTATGTAGTGAGAATGAAGGTGCTGTGTGTGCAGAGGCAGTGTGCTGTGTATGTAGTGAGAATGAGGGTGCTGTGTGTGCAAGGGCAGTGTGCTGTGTATGTAGTGAGAATGATGGTGCTGTGTGTGCAGAGGCAGTGTACTGTGTATATAGTGAGAATGAGGGTGCTGTGTGTGCAGAGGCAGTGTGCTGTGTTGTATGTAGTGAGAATGAGGGTGCTGTGTGTGCAGAGGCAGTGTACTGTGTATGTAGTGAGAATGAGGGTGCTGTGTGTGCAGAGGCAGTGTGCTGTGTATGTAGTGGGAATGAGGGTGCTGTGTCTGCAGGGGCAGTGTACTGTGTATGTAATGAGAATGAGGGTGCTGTGTGTGCAGAGGCAGTGTGCTGTATATGTAGTGGGAATGAGGGTGCTGTGTGTGCAGGGGCAGTGCACTGTGTATGTAGTGGGAATGAGGGTGCTGTGTGTACAAAGAAAGTGTACTGTGTATCTAGTGAGAATGAGGGTGCTGTGTGTGCAGAGGCAGTGTACTGCGTGTATAGTGAAAATTAGAGTGTTGTGTGTGCAGAGGCAGTGTGCTGTGTATGTAGTGAGAATGAGGGTGTTGTGTGTGCAAGGGCAGTGTGCTGTGTATGTGTAGTGAGAATAAGGGTGTTGTGTGTGCAAGGGCAGTGTGCTGTGTATGTAGTGAGAATGAGGGTGTTGTGTGTGCAGAGGCAGTGTACTGTGTATGTAGTGAGAATGAGGGTGCTGTGTGTGCTGAAGCAGTGTACTGTGTATGTAGTGAGAATGAGGGTGCTGTGTGTGCAGAGGCAGTATACTGTGTATGTAGTGAGAATGAGGGTGTTGTGTGTGCAGAGGCAGTGTACTGTGTATGTAGTGAGAATGAGGGTGCTGTGTGTGCTGAAGCAGTGTACTGTGTATGTAGTGAGAATGAGGGTGCTGTGTGTGCAGAGGCAGTATACTGTGTATGTAGTGAGAATGAGGGTGGTGTGTGTGCTGAGGCAGTGTACTGTGTATGTAGTGAGAATGAGGGTGCTGTGTGTGCTGAGGCAGCGTACTGTGTATTTAGTGAGAATGAGGGTGCTGTGTGTGCAGAGGCAGCGTACTGTGTATGTAGTGAGAATGAGGGTGCTGTGTGTGCTGAGGCAGCGTACTGTGCATGTAGTGAGAATGAGGGTGCTGTGTGTGCTGAGGCAGCGTACTGTGTATGTAGTGAGAATGAGGGTGCTATGTGTGCTGAGCAGTGTACTGTGTGTATAGAGAAAATGAAGGTGCTGTGTGTGCAGAGGCAGTGTGCTGTGCATGTAGTGAGAATGAGGGTGCTGTGTGTGCAGAGGCAGTGTACTGTGTATGTAGTGAGAACGAGGGTGCTGTGTGTGCAGAGGCAGTGTACTGTTTATGTAGTGAGAATGAGGGTGCTGTGTGTGCAGAGGCAGTGTACTGTGTATGTAGTGAGAATGAGGGTGCTGTGTGTGCAGAGGCAGTGTACTGTGTATGTAGTGAGAATGAGGGTGCTGTGTGTGCAGAGGCAGTGTACTGTGTATGTAGTGAGAATGAGGGTGCTTTGTGTGCAGAGGCAGTGTACTGTGTATGTAGTGAGAATGAGGGTGCTGTGTGTGCAGAGGCAGTGTACTGTGTATGTAGTGAGAATGAGGGTGCTGTGTGTGCAGAGGCAGTGTACTGTGTATGTAGTGAGAATGAGGGTGATGTGTGTGCAGAGGCAGTGTACTGTGTATGTAGTGAGAATGAGGGTGCTGTGTGTGCAGAGGCAGTGTACTGTGTATGTAGTGAGAACGAGGGTGCTGTGTGTGCAGATGCAGTGTACTGTGTATGTAGTGAAAATGAGGTTGCTGCATAAGCAGAAGCAGTGTACTGTGTATGTAGTGAGAGTGCTGCGTGTTCAGAGGTAGTGTGCTGTGTATGTAGTGAGAATGAGGGTGCTGTGTGTGCAGGGAGAGTGTACTGTGTATGTAGTGAGAATGAGGGTGCTGTGTGTGCAGAGGAAGTGTACTATGTATGTAGTGAGAATGTGGGTGCTGTGTGTGGAGAGGCAGTGTACTGTGTATGTAGTGAGAATGAGGGTGCTGTGTGTGCTGAGGCAGTGTACTGTGTATGTAGTGAGAATGAGGGTGCTGTGTGTGCTGAGGTAGTGTACTGTGTATGTAGTGAGAATGAGGGTGCTGTGTATGCTGAGGCAGTGTACTGTGTATGTAGTGAGAATGAGGGTGCTGTGTGTGCAGAGGCAGTGTACTGTGTATGTAGTGAGAATGAGGGTGCTGTGTGTGCAGAGACATTGTACTCCAAACTTGTGACAATCCTACAGGATCCTAGACAGTTGAAATGTGTACATTTACTAAGTCCAGAGGTGATAGTCAGTTGTCCCTCATGTTTGTTGTTCCTTTTAAAATCACATTTTAATCTACAATACAGTCCTTAGACTGTAGCTGCACCATGGGGGAAATAACAAAAGATGTGCAAGTAGTAAATATAAAAGTTACTATCTTTGGATAGTTTACTGATCAAATAAGTCCTGCAGACAGCCAGACATGGTCAACCTTGTAACAGACCTGGCCGTCCTTGAACCCAGACTTTCACCTTCCCAATCAGGTTCTGTAGCCTGCACTTCACTGTGGATCTATACCTGTCTGTCCTGTTATGTTTTCTTCTATAGCTGGGTTCTGCTTCCCACCTGCAGCAATCATGTCACACCTGCTGCCAATTAGCAGGCTTTATAAGTCAGGTTCTTCCTGAACTCAGTCTCTGGCTGAATGTTTTTCCTGCTGGATGTACTGTAGACATTTTCTGACTACCTGGGTTGGTTCCCAGCCTTGTTACACTATTTATGCACTTACCTGGGTATCCTGTGCCTGCTGAATCTCATATGCTTGCTGTATCAGTGGCAGCTCACCTGTAACCTGCTGTATTTGCTGTACCTACCTGGTACCCCGTGGAAGCCTTATTAACAGTACACACTGGGTATCCTGTGCTTATAGTACCATTATTCTACTCTGTACCTCGTTCCTGATTGTGTACCTCATTGTAACTTTCATGAATAAAGTGATTTTTCAACTTATCCCTCTGAGTTGTGTGAGTCTGCATAGGTGTGCGATTATCTTCTGCCACTAAGCTCCAACTTATAACAAATGCTGTATACCATCCTTACAAAGGTGTGTACATTTTGGTTGAGAAAAGGTAAAGGAAAACACTACCAAGCATCTTGATTTATTTATTACTTTGCTTTTTTTTTTTTAACAAGCATAGGATAGATCATGGGTGTAGGAGCTGGGGAGTCAAATAATGCAGTAAACCCCCCTAGTTAAATGAGGCAGGACTCCTAGGCCACTGTAGATGCTATCAATTGGAGCTGGTGGTGCAGGTACAGAGGGCTCAGTGCCTGACAAACCATTTATATAATATTTTTTTAACTCACATTGCAGCTGTGCTGCTAAATGCTGTCAAGGGAGGGGAGGTGCAGAATGGGTGTGGGAGCTAACTAGTTCTCCGGTGCAGAATGGGTATGGGGGTCAGCTGGTGCTTAGGTGCAGAATGGGTGTGGGGGCTATCTAGTACTCAGTTGCAGAATGGGTGTGCAGAAAGCTAATGCTCCATTGCAGAACCAGTGCGAGAGCAACCTGATGTGCAGAATGAAGTTTAGCCATTGGCGTTGTGCAAAAGGAGGTAGCGATCAACATTGCCACTGGCAGATGAGTGTCCATCTATTTATGTTAAAATGGGCTTGTATGTATGCAAGTGTGTAAGTTTGTTCCTGTGTGTGTGTGTCTTTGTGAGTGCAAGAGTGTGAGTGTAAGCAAGAGTGTAAGTTTGTCTCTGTGAGAGTAAGAGTGTGAGTGTGTTCCTGTGTGTATAAGCAAGAGTGTAAGTTTTTGCCCTTGTGTGTATGTGAGCAGAAATGTGAGTTTGTTTATGTTTGTGAGCAAGAGTGGGAGTTTATTTCTGCGTGTGTGAGCAGGAGTGTGACTTTTTCCCTGTGTGTGTGTATTTCTGTCGTGAGCAAGAATGTGAGTTTGTTCCTTTGTACAGTATGTGTGTGTGAGAGCAAGAGTGTGTTTGTTCCTGTGTGTGTGAGAGAGAGAGAGCAAGAGAGTGTACATTTGTTCCTGAATGCATGTTTGTGTGTGTGTAGGCAAAAGTGTGAGTTTGTTCCTGTGGAGCCGATTTATTATGGCCCAAATTGGTCCTAATGTAACTGTTTCTGCGTGAGCCTTGAGGCTCCCTTGAAACAGGAGTTAAGAAGCAGCGGTCTTAAGACCCGCTGCTCCTTAACTCATAACCCTCCTCTGAGGCAGTGGACAGCAATCTGTCCGATCGTGTACAATCAGGGTTGATTGACACCCTGTCTGCGAATCTGCAGGGGGCGGCATTACACAAGCAGTTCACCAGAATCCACTACAGTGGATCATGTCCGCCAGACATTGATAAATCGGC